>NC_141285.1:952500-1020000 GCF_037954325.1 Fistularia commersonii | reverse complement strand
ACATTAAGGCAACAATATATTCCTACGGAATATTACAGCGAGCGATAGTAGCTATGGGTCCGGGATTTTCACGACACAATAAGTGAGCACATTTTATGTGCGTACATTTGTATGTATACATACGATGCTCCAAAAAATAAAGGCAACACTTAAACAACACATTGTAACTCCAAGTCAATCACACTTCTGTCACAAGGGAAGCAACACTGATTCTTTTGGATTTGTTTTAAGGCCATCGGATCAGCATGGAGTGTGTTTTTCCACTTTAAACTCCGAATCCAGACGTCTACGTGTTCAAACATTTCATTTCCATCCAAGATTTCCAACAAGAATATGTTATTCATTCACATCCAGGATGGGTTATTTTAGTGTATATACACATATGCACATATATATGTGTAGTGCATATGTACATACATGTGTTGACAAACACATTTGAGATGAGACGAGAACAACTTTATTTATCCCGAAGGAAATTGTTGTGCCAGAGTTTCAAGTAAAAACATAACAGTAATAGATAATAGTAGAAAGGAGGAAGAATAAGAAATACAATGAAATATAGATTGTCTTAACTGTTAACTACAAAGATGTAAAGATTCCCTGCAGCTGAGGGAAGAGGAATTAAAAAGTCTAATTTGAGGAATTCAAAATTAATTTGTATGTATATTCACACTACAAAGATCTAAATTTACGTGTGTGTTTGTGTTCGAATCGGAAACACGCCGTCGTGTCGCGTCGTGTCGACTGAAAAGACGTCTCGTGGGTTCGGGGGGGGGGAAACTTTTCTGCAAAATGAACCCCCCGTGTTGAAATGTTTATTTTCAGCATCTCCCACAAAAAAACAGAAGAACCCGCTTTTCAGCGAAGTCACGGAGACTCAAAAACATTTACCTCCTCAAACCGAAGCCCCGGAAGTTTCCGCCGCGGGCCGACTCCCCGAAACCCAAAGAGCGGATTGTGTCTTCGGGCCTCCGACGAATCCCGGCAGCACCCGAAGAAACGGCCGCGGGTGCGTGTCTGGTGTATTAGTGACTGTAAAGGGCCCTCACGGGGCCGTATAGAATCACTATGGGGATCACAGGGACCCAAAACACAAGGACCGCAACTGGGAAATGGTTGTATTGTTATTCGCCGGCGCAGACACTTGAGTTTCTCTTTTGAGCGCTGCTGGGGGATCCACCGTTTCAGGTAGTTGTGAACTCTGACTACTTGTTAAGATGAGGGCTGAGTACACAATGAAGTGCTGCAGGGCACAATGACTTCAAATACATTTGGAGGTAAACTCCCTCTACACAATGGAAGGACCGCGGCCCATCGGGCCTCAGACACCGAGGGCCACCTTGTGTATTGAACCGTGTATTGGGGGGCTCGTGCTTGTCGCTCACTGTGTTTTGCAGAGTCGTAAACGCACGCCGTGATTATGACTCCTCGCCGTTTTTTGCCGGTGAAAAACAGAAAAAGGAGAGAGGACGGGGAGGGGGTCGCCGCGACGCCGCTGCAAAAGGGGACGACGCGAAGCCGAGGTCGCGGGGGGTCGAGGGGGGTCCCCGATTTCCACCTGCCGACCTCCGGTTCGCCGCCGTCCAGGAGCCCTTGAATGCATCGCTGCTGTCATCTAGTGGCAGCCGCTGCAACGCTCACACACTGATCACTGCAGAACCTGCAGATACAACCAGAACTTAACATTAGTCTTCATTATTAATGTTTTTTTTTTTTTGTTTTTTTTTTTTTGGTCTTCTGCCTTTCTATTAATATTTATATTCATATTGAAATTTATATTTATTTCTTTTTTTTTATATTATAACTGTTATGTTTCTGTAACAAATGAATTTCTCTTATGGGATCAATAAGAACAACTTTAATTATCCCGAAGGAAATTATTGTGCCAGAGTTTCAAGTAAAACATAACAATGATAGATAATAGTAGGAAGGAGGGAGAATAAGAAATACAATAAAATATCAAATGTCAAAGTTAAGGCTATCAAGTGTATCAAGTGTTGAAGTTTATCTTATCTTATCTCATCTCATCCGGTTATTACGAGAGCAAGGATCCACAAGTCCCTCTCAGATAAGAATTTTCTTCTCAATGGTTCAAATGTTTCAAAAATCAGTGTTTTTTCTCAACAATCTCACAGAATATTTGGTTTCGGGCTCGAGAAAGAACTTTCTGTTCTTTTCAAAAGAAATCTGAACAAACCTGGCGAACCTGAAATTCGTTTAGGTTTAATAGGTGCTCTTCTCCAGGTGACCGAACCAAGATCTCACAACTGATTTGTTTGATTTTATTTAAATTGAATTAAATTAAATTTAATCACATTTAATTCAATTTAAATTAATTTAACTCAATAAATAAAAGAATCTATATTTTGAAGGGGAACCATTGCCAACGCCAAGTTTTTCAAAACACACAAAAACTGAACCATATGTTGAATAAGAAGCTGATTTATGCAAAAAATGTCAAAAAATGACAAAGGTGATTATTCTTAGAAGGTGACAATAAGCTTTGCAATCAAACGGCTCAAGTCTTGATTATTTGATTGGCCGATACTCAGATAATTAGAAAAAAACTCGCTTTTGCGAGTATAATATTAAAACATATCATTTATTTTTCCTGATGACTCTTTTTAACAGAAAAGATATTTTCTCTTGAAAATTCTGAATTTTCGTGAAAACACATTTAACCAAATAATAATTCCAAAATAACCAAATCCGGTCGGTTTAAATCTTATAAATGTAAATCGACTTCAAACTATCACGGATACAGAATACAGAAAATCCCACCACCTGCTTTCTAAGAGTTAATCATTTACTTCTGACCTGAAAATTCTTCCTTTCTTCTCCTTATATCACCTTAACACACACACACACACACACACACACACTGCTCATTCACATCAAAGCTGACAGGTTGAAAAATGCCATCTCTACACAGCGGAGAATGAAAGGGCTGCAATCAACATGTGCATTTAATGATGTGGGAGAATAAATATGGCCGCCGCCGCTGCCGCCGCCGCCGCCGCCGCCTTCATCGTCGCGTAGAAAGCGAGCGGATGCTTATTGGCCGTCCACGTTTGCATACATTGCATCCGTGCCCGTGTCTGTGGCCCGGAGAAAGAAAGGGGGTGATTAACACTTAAAACAGCCGTTGAACAAAAGAGCTGAGTTGGTTGTTGATCACCGCACCTAATTTATACCAGCACTTTCTACATTATAGAGAAAGTTTATTCAACACGAATCCGGGAGGGGGAAGGAGGATTCATACGTCTAATTACTTTCTAAAGAGAGGTGAGTTGTGATTAAAAGGACAGTTAGTCGAGTGACTTTCTAACCCCGAGGCCGTGAACCAGGTTTGGTTCGTCCTGCGGTCGCGGTTTCACCGCAAAAGCTCGGTTTTCCCGACGGTTTTTGGGGTTTCGACCGGCGGAAGCGACCAGAGCGGCGAAAGAAGTTGCTCCGTGAATAACGGAGACGACAAATGAAGCTGATTTCCACGTAACGGGAGAGACAAAGACAAAAGTGTCTTATAAAGACCGACAAACATTCACACTTTCATTCAGGTCAATTACAGACACGCAAGCATTCGCGTCATAAAGACACGTAAAAACCATCACCCTCCCATTTAAATGTGATATAAAGAAAAACATTCACCCCGTCATTCACTCAATAGATGCCGTCCCTTTATTTTAAGCCCCGCTTTGCTTTTAGTTTTGCCAAACTGTTTTCTTTGACAACTTAATTTTCAGTATTTTCAATCAACACTGAATTTAGAAACACATTTACGTCCGTACAAATCGGTCAATATATATAATCATGAATGATTTTAACCCCTTCACGCATGACGTACACCACAGTGGACAGCTATTAACATTTTTTAACTCAGTATATCATGCGTCATGCAGCAAAGGGTTCAAGTTGGAATAAAATGCCCCCAAAATGGAAAAATATTTAAATTGCACTTTTGTTCATTTTACATGATACCAGTTGGCCAGTGCATAACACACACACACACACACACACACACACACACACACACCAATATTCATATTATCAGGGGAAACGATGTATGCACTTGATTGTTTTTTTTGGACAACTTGTGCAGAGAAAGGTTTGCAGATCCGCCTGCTCTTCCGGTTGTGTGGCGGCGGTGGTTTGGGAGGGCAGGATCTGTCTGCGTGGCGGGCCGTTGCTAAAGCATAAAGAAAAGACTCGCCGGTCGTAAGACACTCATAAAACACTTAAAGGTTGTAGCATCGGAGTGCCACATTCATCATCCAGCTGCCGGAGCGATGACAACCTCCCCGTAAACAGCTCAGGGACAAACAGGGGAGACAGAAATAACATCATTAAACCATCAGGAGCCCAAAGCGTACTTGTGACGGCGTGTCCTGCGGTGGCGGGCGATTCTTCAATGACCCGCTCCGCCCACGGGTCGCACGGAAAGAACCATTTTCAGATCAAAAGCCGGCTAGAATCTGGAAATCTCGACACGTGTTTAACAACGCCGGTGGATAAATGCTTCCTCCGGCCGCAGTATCGGCTAATATGGCCGAAGATTGGCTGCGGCGAGAAAATAAATACGTTTCATAAAACTGTACACAGAGCCGCCGCCGCCGCTGCTTACCAACTTGTTCTTTTCTGTTTGCGAACCGGATCCATTTTTCCCGTCGAAATCAACGTCCGTGTCACGGATCTTCAGCTCCTCAACCCGCTGCATCTCACTGATCACGTTACATCTCATTGATGCAAACCAACTACCTTTCTACTTCTTCTAAGACGTGAGACTTGGCCGACGCGGTCGCATCGTCCGTCGCGTCACCCGTCTTTGGCGCGTCTTTGTTCCGATTGTTGGTGCAGATGGTTGACTCGGCCACGTCGTAGTGCTTTTTTTTTCACGTTTAGCTCCTTAACCGGCACTTTTAACTAGTTTGGAAGCCATAATGAAGGATAACCTGCTGAAAAAAGGAGCATGAAGTCTTGTTATAAGACGAGAGCACAGTTTTTCACCAAGACCTGGATGCCGGAGAACCTCCACTGACACGACGACGATCCACGGAAACACACTTTAGTTTATTTGTTCAAAATGTGATGGAAAACTCCATTTGTTGCACCTGCACTTTGTGAGCTGCACTCGAACGTCTTATATTATATAGACGTCTGCTCATATTCAAGTTTAGAGTCATATTGGGAATAATGTTTACGTTCTTTCTATCAGCACAAACGCACGAGAAGAGGGAAATACGTTTCTACGCTGCGGAGGTGACAATAAACGCTCTGAATCTTGGATCAAACCAAAGATCGCGTCTGAGAATTCACAGGCGCCGAATTTAAAATCCCAACCCCTGTTAATCATCTGTGATAAATCTTTATCGTTGTTTTGAACCAAATATCCATTGGAAAATATGCGAGACATTTGAGCACATTTACTGTACAGGCCGGTTCAAAGAGTGCAAAACAGTACATTTGACAGACAAGCGATGGGATATGAATAAAAATATAAACCCGGAGAACGATGTTACATTTGAAAGACGAGCCAAACACAAGCAAACGGTGGACATTTGGACCGCGCCACCTTTACAAGATACAAAAGACAAGAGAAACAGGTTATACAAAGTTAAACTGCACGTCGAAGCGGCGCTCGACACAAACTGCCGCCGGCAATATTTAATTTGTCATCTCGAGTCGCCACGGCAACCGGTCTACCGCACACGTCCGCGACGAAAGCGCGGTTACGGACCGTCGACGGAGGCGCGTGTCAAAGTGCAGGACGAAGGTCCTGGGATTCACCGACCGATGGGACGCTCGAGTTACATTTCCTGAAAATATCGGCGTCGGCGGCTTTGGCTAAATGCTAATCGCTCATCTCCTCGCCTTCTGCACGTCGCGAACCTGCCGTCGACCTCCCGGATGACCTTCCATACGCGGCGTTAACACCGAAACACGGTTGACCGGCATTTAAACAAAACAACTCTGATCCAGCATCGGGGATGTGACCTGAAAATAAAACAAAAAGAACATTAGTTTACGAAAAGAAAAGCTCCGAGAAGAAGTTCAAAGAAAATCCACCGCTGGAAAAAGAATGAATTTCCCAATATTTATCCTCCTTGTTGAACGCGCTCTTCAAGAACGAGACGCCGCGAGCGTGCCGTTTCCCGCCGGAAGACGGCGTTTTAGTGCAGGACACACGACAGAGTCCCGGGGAATCGGTGTGAAGTAAACAATCGTATGCGCAGGAGAAAGCTAACGCCTCCGGCCCTTCGAGGCCCCCACGCCCTTATTCTAATTCTACGTGTACACGTTTGGAGCGAGCGGCCCGTTCGGTCCGCGCACGCCATCGCGACACGCCAGGCCGCCGGAAAGCCGACTTCCGGTCAGGGAGCGGAGGAAGAGCTGTCGAACTCCAGCGAAGCGCGGTCCAGGCCTCCGTAGCCGTTCATCTTTTTTAGCTTTAACTGATCCCCTTGCAGGAGGCCCTGCGTCTCCAGCACCGCTTCTTTCTTCGAGAACATCCAGCTGATCTCCATGAAGGTCTTGTTTTTGGTTTCGGGGATGATGATGTAGACGTAGGCCGCCACGGAGAAACAGACGCTGGCAAACACCAGGTAGCAGTAAGACCCCGCTGACATCTGGTGGGCGGAAGGAACAGTTTCTGGATTAGATTTTTGGAAGGAGGCGCAAGCAGAGGTCATGGAAAAGGAAACATCGTTAGCCGAAGAACAATAAAAACATAAACCCGCGTGCAAATCTGAGGAGCACATTCACTCCTCATCTATCTAAGATAAGATAAGATAGCACTTTTAAAATAGCACTCCTTCCTTCAGCCGCAGGGACTCTTTAAATCTTTGCACTTAAGACCTTAAAACACTTTATAGCCTTGACTTTGACACTTAATAGTTTTATTTGAATTTCTTATCCCCCCCCCCGCCCTTTTTTTAATTTTTTTTTATTTTTTTTTTTTACTGTTTTTACAATTTCCTACTATTATTTATTATTGTTATGTTTTACTTGAAACTCTGGCACAACAATTTCCTTCGGGATGAATAAAGTTGTTCTCATCTGTCATTTCCAGTCGGCGTGTTGTTGATGCGGTCAGGCTACATCAGAAAAAAATGTCCGCATCTTATTCCTCGCTACTATAAATATACACTGCTCAAAAAAATAAAGGGAACACTTAAAAAACACATCCTAGATCTAAATGAATGAAACATTCTTATGAAATACGTTGCTCTTTACACAGTTGAATGTGCCGACAACAAAATCACACCAAAATGATCAATGGAAATCAATTGTATCAACCCATGGAGGTCTGGATTAGGAATCACACTCCAAATTAAAGTGTAAAAACAAACTCCTGGCTGATCCAACTTTGATGTAATGTCCTTAAAACAAGTCCAAATGAATGTGTGTTGCTTCCTGAGTGGACACTATGATTTCACACAAGTGGGATTGACTTGGAGTTACATTGTGTTGTTCAAGTGTTCCCTTTATTTTTTTGAGCAGTATATGTATTTTGAAAAATCACTGGATTGTGATTTGGGTTGAAAACCTTGTCAAAAGCGTTTCAGTTTGCTGACGTGGCTCTTAGTGAAAATGAGTTAGTTAATTAATTAGTTAACTAATTTTCACTAAGAGCCTCATCAGCATCGTGGTCGTCCTCAAAGGGCCACATGTGACGCTAACAGTATAAATATCACGTCAAATAAATGTAACTACTCCTTCATGTTAAAAAACTCTGAATTTATGCATAAAAAAAACCAGATGTTTACTAGTTGCTCTGTTCCAAAGCTTGCGTTCACTGCTGCAGTGTTTTTCATGAACACATTCTGCTGCCGTCGTCATTTGGCTTTTAATTCTTGGACAGTTTGTTGTTTTTCTGGAAGGCTAACATTAGCATACTTAGCTCCGTGTTTGGACGTAGGTTGTAACCTTTTTAACAAGCAACGCTGCCTCACAACATAAAAAGAGAAACCGCTTTTTCTCCTCGAAGCACAAACATGTTTTCATCTTTCTTGGAACAGCAACTTTTCTCTTAAGAATAAGAACAACTTTATTTATCTCGAAAGAAATGGTTTTCTTCCTGGTCATTTAGGGATCATTTGTATTTCTACACTGATGTGGATTCACTGCGATCTAATGCCGGGACGCCGTCATTTTTTAGGTAACATGATCGGCATGAATTGTGGGAAACGCACGCGTTTTACTTATTTACTTTCAGACAATCAGACCCTTTAAGACGTTCAAACGTGCCAAATGTGAGTTTGACACGCGTGCCATTGGGGGAACAACAGCGCAACAACAATATTCATAAATATGAATATAAGTATAAAGATAAGATAAACTTTTTGATCCCCATAGGAGAAATTCTCTTATCACAGCAGCGTGACAGATTTATGCCAAATAAATATGAATACAGATATAAATAGAGAGACGTTTAGAAAAACCAAAAGACGTCCACAAATAAATAGACAGCAGAGAGAAAGACGGTCAGGGTGAACTAAGACTAAACAACAACATAAATAGAGGGACAACAGCAAAAATAAGAATAAAAAAAAGATAGGCAAGAAATAAATAGAAGAACAGAATGACAAGAAATGGACAGGCAGAGTGACAACAACAAGGAAAAAAAAAATCTGGGCTCTTATGGCAGCCGTCAGACGGACGCTCTTTCGGGAAAACATCATTTAGAAACAACTTTTGGCTCCTCTTGCGTTTGGAGACGTAAAACCTCTGATTCACGCGAGGACGTGCAAAGTCCACACAGAACGACGCCCGTCTCGGCGTGAGGAGGAGTTAGAAACCCGTGTCCTTCACAACGCCAAACACTCGGGCGGATGTAGCATTAGCGTTAGCGAGGCAGATACTTAAAGCTGCTCTTATTTGAGCTTTTGCTCCCGACGAATGAGCCCCGTTTATATATAAATATGTCGTTCACCTGTAGGAAGGGGAAGACGAAGCCCACGGTGAAGTTGGACACCCAGTTGAGGGATCCTCCCACAATGTACGCCGCCGGCCGGTGGGACTGTTTGAACAACTCGGCCGTGATCAGGAAGGGAACGCCCGCTGAGAGAGAACAATTGCAATTAGCATCATGAGCAATGATACAAGACACAATAAGATATAATATTTTACAAAGTGCCGCCACTTCCTGCAATTTTATTCCATTTTATTTCCATGTGAGCACAACACTATGATTCTGTTACTGAGAACATCAGCGACGTGCAGCATCGGGCTGGTTTTCCAGCATGGCAACGATGCTGGGATTCATGTATCCGTTGTTCACCATTTTATCTGTCAACGTTGATGAATCATCCGCCGTACCGATAACCATGTAGTTTATTTAGAGAGAAATGAAGTAGAGCGAACGGGCGTATAAATGAAAAAATAAATGAAAAAAAAAAAATCCCATACAAACTATTTCAAATCAGTTATTTTCCTCTGTGCGTTTCTCCAACTCGCCACTAGAGGGCGCCATTTCCCAACATTTGCTTTCTTCAGCTCACCAGCAGAGGACAGAAGGTCAACAGAAAGTGAGGGCAGGCCTATGAAACTTGATGAGAGAGAGAAAGGGAAAGAGGGAAACGCTTTTTCACTCTTTACGTGCAGCGTGCACGTTTGGAGGAGCTTGCCTGGGCCGATGCAGAAGCCGGCGATGATGCCCACCACACAGCACACGCTTATGTAGCGCATAAATGTCAGCTGAGCCTGCGGGAAACACAAACGACACTCTTCGGAAACTCGGAAATATCGAAACGCCGACCGTCGAACGCTCAACGTTTTCAGCGGACCTGTACAAAAATCAAATTTAGAAATACACACCTGTAAAATGAGGGAGAACGTGATTCCCGCGCTGCAGAAGCCCATCATGACGAAGCCTCCGATCATAAGCGGCCTCCTTCCCAGCTTCTCAATGGTGAAACACTACGGCAGTCCACATCACCGTATGAGACCCGTGCACATTTGCATGCTTTTCTAAAGAAAGTCAGGTTTACCCCGATAAGTCCGGCGATGATCTCTATGATCCCCGTCCCCGCCGTGGTGTACTGGATCTCGGCGACGGGGATTCCGGCGTTCTCAAATATGTCGTTTGTGTAGAACCAGATCTGTTGCGAGGGAAGGGAGGCGACACCACAAGCTTTCAAATAGTCCTATGATTTCGTGCCACGAGACGCAATTTAAACCCCACTCTGTAACTGAAGTTGAGCCACAAAGGTGATTGAGACAAACAATACGCATGACGCTTTGGTATTCACGCTCAGAACGACCTCATCAGTGATTCCTCGAAATGATTTGAGTCCTACATATCATTTTCCGCCGAGCCGAGTTAATCAGATGGAGGAGCGGAGCAGATGGAATAAAATGGAGTCACCCGAAGGTGACAAACACTTGCAAAGAAAAAAAACAGCTGTTATCGGCGATATCGGGTTCTGCTTGGATCTTCTTGGATCTGTAAGTCGGGTCTAATGGACCGAAATTTCATGAAAATGGGTCACATTGTGCGTCACACCAACACGGATTCCTGGAAAGTCGTGTGGAATCTGACGCGGTTGGACGTTTGAAACCTTCCGAAAAGTGTCGGATGGCGGTCCAGCGTCCGTTTTGTGGAGCAACGTTAACGTTCACTCCCACGTTGGGTTTGCAGACCTTTTTTTATCAACCTCGTCATAAATGGTGATAGAGTTTGTCCGGAGCAGGAACCCGTCCCGGTGATCGTCGCTTCACAAGATGCTTCAAAATGACTCCAGATGACCTCAGATGTCACCGGTCACAGTTTGAATCCATTTCCTGGTAAATCTGCCGCTGGCGTGTGCAAAACAAAAGGCAAAGACCTCATCGGAGTCGGTCTCAAGCAGGAAAATGGTCGGCGGCTCTGTTTTAATGAATCCTCGACATTTCTGGCATTTTTCCCCCCCGAGAAGCCCGTCCTTCCTTCTCAGTGGCGTCCAGCTATGCGTGGAATCCGGTCCGTGCATCTCCTTCACAGACTCTCAGCTTGTGTCCGGCTAGAGTTCGGTCTTCTACGTTTACGTCCACAATGCGGAGCGACCATCTACTGCATCACATCGGTCTTTTTTTTCCTTTCACGTCTCAAAAGGATGCAGAAAATCTCACTTGACTTCCCGATTCTGCGACTCTCTTCCTAAAAAGTGGTTAAAGACGATCCGGCTCATTCAGAAATGCTGCTCCACGTGGAACAACAAGAGCTAGCATGAAGGATCGTGTTTCTCCTGCTTTCTGAACATCTCCAAACAGACTTTTAAAATCTTCCTCGCCTTTAAATGACCGTGCAAAGCAATCTCAGCATCTCATCACCTGGTCAGATCTTTACGCTCCCGGGATGCAGGGCTACTCTCGGTCCCCTGGCGCCCCAAAAAGCAAAACGGGAGTCGTTGTTCTCGGTCCAGAGGTGGACGTCCTCTCTTTGTTTGAAACCTTTTTCTATGAAAAACTTGCTCGCCCGCTGAGGGAAATCCCATGATGCACCAACTTATCATCTCCATTTCCTGCCAGATGGCGGCAAACTGCTGGTCAGTTCACCCACGACGGGTTCAGTCCAGAGAAGGGATTCATTGTGCTGTCATTTATGGAACCGTCACGGCTTCCGGTGTTAGAAGTACAAACAAAACAGCGTTTTGGCTCGTTGGTCGATGGAAGAGATGCTGGTCTTCTTCTTCTTCTTTCCCTTCAGGGGTCTCCACAGCAAATCCACCATCTCCATCTAACCCTACTCTCTGGATCCTCCTCTCTCGCGACGTCCATCCATCTTCTCTTTGGTCCGATTCCAGCGTCCGTCTTCCGATGTCTTGCCGATCCCTCCTCCGTCCACGACCCGACCGCCTCTCCTATCCAAAACATCTACGGTGAGTCGTCCCTCTGATGGACTTATTCCCGATCTTCTCCGTCTTGGTCTTCTCATCAGTGTTTGAGGATCAAACAGCATGGCTGCTCTCATCGCTGTCTCCTCCACCTTCTCTTTCATTTTGGCTGATTGTCTCTCTGGAGAAAAAGTTTAGCAATCAACCTCATTCTATAGATGTTCTCCTGATTCTCTCAAGCTCTCAGGTGTCCGGAGTTACTCGCATCGATGCATCTCGTCTTCGCTTGGAACGCAGCGTCCCGTCCACCGTTTCACAAGTCCATGGGAGTTCTCGAAATCAGAGAGGACGAAATAAAATCTTGTAAAAGACATTTTAGCACTTTATAAATTGCAGGAAACCTGGATTAAATGACAACGCGAACCGTTTTATCCACCCTTTCGTCGTCTTAGTTTTCGACCAAGGTCCTTTACGGTATGTTGAACTCTTTACATACTCACATGAAAAAATATGTGCACGTATTCATACAGATATCATTAAAAATGAAAGACTTGAAATGAGTCATGAAGACTTTGTCATCCTTACAGCGTCGATGCCGGAGAGCTGCATGCCGATGTTGATGACCACCACGCTGAGAACCTGCCAGCGGACTTTGTCGTCCAGCAACAGCCTCCAGACGGAGAGCGTCTCCAGGGACGACAGGGAACGCTGCTCCTCCTGCATCTCCTCGATCTCGGCCTGGATGTTACACTTGGCCCTGTACCACTTCAGAGCTGAGGAGCAGGTACATCTTTGGGTTTTAGCTCCCGATACCGACTTTCGGTGTCGGATTGTGACATTTTCAGCACCTAAAACCGATCCAAACAAAGCGTTTCGCGGAACACTGACCGGTGATGGTGGCGTGGACGTTCTGCTTCTCGATCAGCAGGTACCTCGGGCTCTCCGGGAACCAAGGCAGCAGCATGAGCTGGATGGACGTCGGCACCACCACCACGGATAGAAACAGCGGCCAGTGTTCCTCCTGGAACCATTTCAGAAACACGGCAGATATAGCATTTCATCGTTTACCACGAGACATCCGTCGGGTATCGGAAGCGAAGACGTCAAAGTAAGCGATATGCGCTCGCTCTCAATTCGAGGATCTACTGGGGGTTTCAGCTCCTCGTTCATAAGTTGTGCAGGTTTGCTCCTAAAAGTACGACTTTCCCCGACCGTAAAGTTTGAGATTAGAACCGCAGAGTCACCAAACCGGTTCCTTGAAATGGTTTCGATGAGGCGTAAATTTGCCCGATATCTAATCCGATCATCTCTCTCCTCGTCGCCCGTCGTCGTCGTCTTCTCTTTGAACGATACTAACATTTCATTCCACGCATGAGGCGTGACAAAGAAGCGTTTGTTTACCTTTCCGAGAAGTTCTTGCAGGCCGAGGACCTGGGCGGCAAACACCCCGATGCCGATAAAAATGCTCGGCACCAGGCCGAGGAAGCCCCTGAGGTTCTTCGGTGCGATTTCACCCAGGTACATCGGTACGACGCTCAGCGAGATCCCTAGAGCGCAGAGCAAGAACGATATTTACGTTCAGAACGTGTTAACATACGAAAAGGCCTTGAATGAACTGTCGTAACTACAATTTGTAAGAAGCCCCCTGAAACAACAGTGCCTTTAAAAAAGAAAAAGCGCTGAAATGTTAATACCCGAAAGACACCCCAGACTCCCTTTCTTCTCCTTTTACTTTCAGCCAATCATCTGCCTCCATCTAACCCCGTTCTCTGCATTCTCTTCCAGCAGTTCGGCCTCCTTCTATCCACGTCTGTCCACGTCCAAACCGTCTCGGTCTGACTTTATCTGCACATCTCACACACCCAAAGAGAACCTTCACCTCTTCCTTGCTCAAAACCACCATCTGCTGCAGCTTTCCTTTCATTCTGGCTTGTTTTACCACACCTGACTCTTTTCTCCACCTGTTCCAACTTCTTCTCCACACTCTCCATCACTCTGGACTGTTGACCCTGCGTTCTTTATCTCCGCCTCTCATTCAAGCACATAATCTGTCTAGCTTTGGCTAACCTCTCCTTCCCGGTGCATACCTCCACCTCTCTGCAGGTTCCTTCCCCTTCTCCTGCTCTCACCAAACATCACAGTATCATCTGCAAACATCAGAATCCATGGAGTTTTGCATCCAACCTCATCCGTCAGGCTGTCCATCTCCATGGCAAACTAGAAGGGGCTCAGATCCCGAAGGACATCCCAGAGTCTGGGAACTCCTTCTCACCGAGGGCCACATCAGCATAGTGGTTGCCCTCAAAGGGCCACGTGGAACGGTAACAGCAGACATGTAAGTTCATGGGTAAACTTATTTATCTCAAGACAATCAGACCTTTTAAAACGACGTGGCGGGCCACATTTGGCCCACAGGCCTTGAGTTTGACACATGTACCCTCGAGCAGTGATTCTTAACCAAAGGGCCGCGGCCCAAACTTGGGCCCCGAGCGCCACCTAGTGGGGCGCAAAAAAATCTGTTTTGTATGTGTGGGCCGCGAGACGCAATAACAACTCCTAACCATGTAGTGGCGCTAATGCATCAGTCAGTTGTTACTTTAACCAGCTCCATAAATAAGGAGAAGACACTCAGCTAGCTGGAAACAAACAAGATGGAGAAATATTTAAAAGGAAAAAATGAAGACGACCCCCCCCGCCGCCAAAAAGGACATTTTTGCGCAAGTACAATCCCGACTTCATTAAGTACGGCTTCGTAAACGGAGGTAGCGCCCAGTGTGTGGAGTGTGTGTTAACGCTGGCTAACGAAGCATTTGAGCCGTCAAAACTACGGCGGCACCAAAGCATCCGACGCTTGTGGGAAAGCCGGTGGAATTTTTCAAGAGAAAAGAAGATGGGCTGCAGAAAAGATGGATCCCGTCACTGACTGGCAACTCTAAAAGTGCACTGAAAGCTAGCTAGCTCGTAGCCAGACGTGTAGCACAAAGTAAGAAACCATTTTATTTCATTCTATCTGACAAGGTTTTTGCTTGGTAAACTGTAAGTGGATTTGGTTTATTGAATTGAATACAAATCAAACCAAGAGTGAGATAATTATAAACCTATACAGTGTATATATATTAAAGAATACATAATATAATTGATAATGATAAATAATATATATTAAAATTATATTTAATGGGCCCTGGGCCACTCTGTACTGAAAAAAATGGGCCTCAGGGTCAGAAAGGTTAAGAACCGCTGCCCTCGACCCGACGCTGCAAACACTCGACCACCAATTTGTAGCCTTGACACGTATTATTTGTGAATGATCTCAGCGTACGCTTACCCGAGTGAATCCCTGTGATGAAGCGACCTATTATGACCATCTCAGGCGAGCCGCAGATCCTGCTAAAGCCCATGAGCGTGCTGGCGATGAACACCAGCACTGTTGTGTTCACCACCGTTCCTTTCCTAGAGGGAAATACACCAACACGTAGAAATCACATGTGACCCACGGAATCAGCAGAGACAGGGGGGTAATACTGTATATTGTGCTGTTTTAGGCAGTCAGTAGTAACCGGATCCAGACTTGTATGCTTGTGTAAATCATGATTAGCTGTAAAACACCAACACGGCTTTCACAGGGGTCATAGTAGCCGGCGAGTTGTGCTCCGCTCAGGAAAGATCACCCTTCGACATGGGATCATAAATCGTGTCCTTTTTTAAAATGGCTTTTCACCCAAGTGTGGATATTTAAGCGACTCGTCCTGCGTCTCAGCAAACAATATTTGTTCTTTATTAACCCAGAGGTCTTCGAGCAGCGGGTTCAGAAGCTCCCGCTCTCAAGGGGTTGGGACCATTTCTGGTTTTCTGCCAGAAACCAGTGTTTGCTGAGCAGCAAGTTGGTATTTGCAAAATATTCGGGGAAACAAGAAGGAAGTGAAGGTAAGACCACTTGGAGCTGGTTGCCATGAGACACGTATCTGGTCGGCAACAGCGCGTTAGGTGTCGGACAGTAGGGGTATGGTGAAGATCTGGGTAGAAGATGCTGAGGTTGGAACTGCCAGGAAGGAGGTTTAGAGCGAGATCATGGATGGGGTGAAAGAAAGTTGGCACCTTGATAACACAAAACATTGCATTTGGGTGCTTCGGTGTTGCAGCAGAGTCCCTACAGTAAGACCTCAGTTGAAGTTTCCAGTTGGTTGGTGTCAGACCTCACGTCACGCAAGAAAAGCCCGATTGAATCGAGCATTTTTGTGAGCCTCAATGAAAATCAAGTCCCCGTCCTCTTCGCTCGAGCTGAATTAAAGTCACGAGTTCTGTAGAAGCCGAATGCTAGAATTCTACACAGATCATACCTCCGCCTCCACCACCTTCTGGTGGACCGATCGGTGGATGCGTCCGTGGAGAAACGTCCTACCTGCCAAAGCGAGTGACCAGCATGCCCACGATGAGGGATCCCAGCAGACCCCCGATGGCGAATATGGACACGGTGAAGGAATACAGAAGGGTCAGGGTTTCTCCGCTGAATCCTGCGCCGTTTCTTCTCACCACGGTTTTGTTGTAAAAGTCCTTTATGTACTGAGGGGACGATGGGAAAGACGAGATCAACGTCAAGATGATGAGAACACGTGAAACGTCCGACACGGAGAAGAAAAATCACATTTGTTGGCGTCTTGAAATCATCAATTCTCAGAAAACACACGAAAAAAAAAATGACCACATGTTGATTTAGGCAAAAAAAGTTGATGATACACTTTTTACAAGGTTTGCAACCCAAATCACAATCCGGCGATTTTTCAAAATATATACATTTATAGTAGAGAGGAATTTTTTTTCTGATGAAGCCTGACCACTGGAAATGAGAGATGAGAACAACTTTATTTATCCCGAAGGAAATTGTTGCGCCAGAGTTTCAAGCAAAAACATAACAGTAATAGATAATAGTAGAAAGGAGGGAGAATAAGAAATACAATGAAATATAAATGGTCAAGGTTAAGGCTATCAAGTGTTTTAAGGCCTTATGTACAATCTTGTTTTGGTAAATTCAATTAACTAAATTGTTACTAAAGCAAGAAGAAGTAGAGAATTTAGGAAAAAGAGACACAAAGGTGAGGAGAAACAGCGCCGGAAGTAATACCAACAGTATTTCATATTTTTGGCACCTAAAAACCCCATAATACTCCGAAGCGCCTCGATATGCGTCACCCTTCACCCCCTAATCACGCAAAACTACAGTAAAATAAACCTTTCGACCTCCTCGTCCTCGTCCTAAAAAGGTCGTATTCGACCTTATATCAGATATATTCATGAAATCCAACCAAACTGCGGGGTGTGGGGTTGGGGAGGGCCAACATTTCTGTGTCTCTTTTGTCTTTTTCATTCTCACACGGCGTTCTCATCCCATCCCTCGGCTAATCGATGCCGGCATGTGACAACACGAGTTGCTGGACTCCAGTCAGACTGCAGGAGGTCCGCGCTGAGATGCTCCACATGTGACGCGCTAGAACATCAAAATCTGACCCTTTTGCAAAGCCGGGGCTTCCATTCTGTCTCTGGAGCCGCTTGTTTGACCCTCCGCACCCCAAGTCTGGACGCTGGAAGCTCACCGTCTGCATTTTAAATTCTAAAAACCTGATTTCTATGTGTGTGTGTTTGTGTGTGTGTGTGTGCAAATCCAACTGTGCGCCGATCCTAACCGGGCCAAGCTGCATTCCTTCTGATAAACTCCTGCGTGCTGCAGCATTCCTCGCAACAAACACTCCTTCACACTGCCAGCAGTTTCCTCTCGAATGCTTTATTCCCCTGTCTGCATCCACACACACACACACACACACACACACACTGGACTGTCTTCGAAAAGTAGAATATTGTGATAAAGTTCTTTATCTTCTGTACTGCAATTACAAATACAAAAATGTCATACGTTCTGGATTCATTACAAGAAATATTGCATGACTTTTATTATTTTGATATTTCTGATTATGGCTTACGTCTTAAGAAAACTCTAAAATCCCACCTCAAAATATTAGAATGTTGTGAAAAAGTAGTTTTTGTTTTTTTAATGGCATTACAGAAAATGAAGAACGTTATCACAATATTCTAATTTTCTGAGACAGTCCTGTACACACACACACACACACACACACACACACACTGGACTGTCTCCGAAAAGTAGAATATTGTGATAAAGTTCTTCATCTTATTTACAAAAACAAAGATGTCATACATTCTGGTTTCTTCACAAATCAACTGAAATATTGCAAGACTTTTATTATTTTGATATTTCTGATTATGGCTTACATCTTAAGAAAACTCTAAAATCCCACCTCAAAATATTAGAATGTTGTGAAAAAGTAGTTTTTGTTTTTTTAATGGCATTACAGAAGATGAAGAACTTTATCGCAATATTCAAATTTTCTGAGGCAGTCCTGTGTACACACACACACACACACACACACACACACACACACACACACCTTTTCCTTTGGCAGAATTGAATGAATACACACACACTCAAATACAAGCTGCTGGATTGCCGTGACATTTCCTTGCATGTTATTACCGTTCCATTCGGTCATTTAAAAATCTGATCATTTGTATACGAGTGTGTGTTTTATCTAAATCTTGGAGGGAAATAACGAACCTTGGAATATAGACAACACACATGTAAACAACTGGTGGTGTATTAATGTTATGTCATATTTAAAAATAGATAAAAAGTTTAATCAGAAAAGGGAAATCTGTGTGAAATTTAAAAATTTGCATCAAGTTGAAATAAGCCGACATTTGAATGCCAACTTTTTAAATTGAAATAAATAAAAACAAAGCAAATATCTTATTGCACAGCCACACTATTCATATTTAGAATATCTAAAAACACATCTACTATCATTATTTCCTATCAGTCGATATCTGGACAGTAAAATAGGAACGTGTTTCTACACTGTGCATGAGATATCAACGCTTTGAATCTTAAATCAAATAAAGAGTTTATTTAAAGGTAAAGTAAACGGAGTTTCCTAAGTGGATTCCGCTCAGAGCGCTTTCACACCGTTCAAAACATTTTACACCGAATCGCAATTCAGCTGAACATATTTTAAATCGGGGTCGGTTTCTTACCACAGCGGGAGAGTTGACGACGGCCAGGTTGTAGCCGTAGAGCATGGAGCTCCCGAAGGACGTCAGGAACGCCACCGCCAACAGAGAGCGCGTCAGGTGCTGCACACACACACACACACACACACACACACACACACACACACACACACACAGGCTTCGTTTCAAAGGGAAAGGCCGCGGGCGCCGACATTTCTCGGATTGAATCAATCCTCTCTCCGACTGCGACTCCGAAGGAATAAATAAAAATTGTATTATCCCGAGAACGCTCGGTATTTCACCCAAACTTGACGGATTCTTTCATTTTACATCATCGTTTACATTTTAACCCGATCCCATCCGGTTGCCTTCAGACCGGCGGTGGGTTTAAATGAGAGGACGGCGAAACACCAGGGGATGGAAGGACGAAATCTGGGCGAACGGACCAAGATTGAAAAAAAAAAAGAATTGGTCTTCAAGTTTCTTTGAAGGGGACGAAGTCGGGTTGGTTTTCCCTGCTCTTTAAAGTGACTAGTTGAAAATAAATAACACGCTTTTCCATGACTGGATTGGTCCTCTCCTTGTTTCAACCCTCAAGGAGTCGGTCGGCATGGCAACCCCAAACGGTTTAGTCGGACTGGAAGCTTTAAGGAGTCGACATGTGAATGAGCGAGTTTCCGTTCGACCGCAGGATCACATAGAGACACTCGGCCGTTCACTTGTTTAATAACGTGTTGTCATGGTAACCAAGAACCCTTTCAGCCTGAGACGCAAACTGAGCTGAAAACCGTACGATCTGACGGATCGATCGGCGACGGATCGATCCGTCATCGCGTGGGCGGCGTTTACTTATCAATTGTGACGACAAGTCAGCGATATCGGTGGGAGTTTAGCAGGATGTAGATTAAGGTTTTAAATACTTTAAATACTATAACGCGGTGTACTTCTACTCGCCCTCTGGGTTAATAGGATTTGAATTATTCATCGGAAAAAGCCAGAACAAGAGCGGAAGGAGAATATATTGTTATACAAGTCTTATGCAAATAGCAAAAATGCAGAACTGGGACGTTTGCTTGAAATTCCCTTGAAGTAAAAAGATAAATCTATTCTCTCCTTCGACGGAGTAGAAAAATGCGGAGTGTAAGAAGACTTGTGAATGATTTTTTTTTTTTTTTTCAACCCTGCGGTTCTGACTCACAACCAGATGAAGGAACACGCGGTCGCTCATTAACTGATTTTGTATTTATAAACTTGGCATCCAACCAGTAGTTGGAGAACGTCGAAGTCCCAGCATTTTGGATTTTCATCCGGCGTCAGCACATGCAGAAGATTACATTCGTTAACAAAAAAAAAAAAAGTGACATTTCATAATAGGTTTAAGTATAAAATATATAAAACGAATGAATAATATCGATTGGAAATTTAAGACTGAACTTTGAGAACTTTTTCTTTTGAAGGAAACTATTCGGTGTCATTTAACTGATGGGCGTTCAGAGCGATACCGGACCAGAACGCAGGTCAAGATCTACCTTCAGCTGCAAGAACACAACCACGGAGGATCTCGTGCACAATTTCACTTTGAGATGAGCATTAAACGTTCCTGCAACTCCCCTGAAGGCCTCGGCGGGGTCTCAGGGACGAGGGGTCAAAAGGTCACGTCCGGCAACGAACCCGCCTCGACTTACCGGCGCGGTTTTTCCCGAAGACGGAATTAAAACCTCCTCAGCCATTGAAAAAAAATCTTGCGTACAATCCAAAGCAGCACGGAGCGGTTTGAGTCCCGGCAGATCGAGCATCTGGAGACGCCTCCTGGACCCGCCGGTCGAGCGCCGGCCCGCCGTTAACAAGCCTGCTGCGTCATCACATGACTGGGGCAGCGTGACGGAGGAGGAGGAGGAGGAAGGCTAGTCGGACTCAATTATAGGAAAGTGGGTTTGAGAGAGAGAGAGAGAGAGAGAGAGGACAGCAGAGGGGCAGAAAGTGGGTTTTAATGTCTAATTTCAAGTGATTTGTTGATTGGAAGCGATGCAGTAATTTTTTGGCAACTGTTTTCAAGGGGGACGTTTAGCAAGTGGTTAAAAAATGTGTTTTACGCAAAGCAGTGATGCAGAGCATGCAGGAGGGTGGCGAAAGACGGTTGGAGCAAGTTCTTGCACCAATCACCTGCCCGGCCGCAAAACGTTTCTCAATCCTATGACTTTACTCCGCTATCGCTGCATGAAAGGCTGGTTTTGTGCTGCAAAAAAAAAAAAAAAAAAAAAAGTCTGGAATTAGCCTACAAGCCGCAACACTGCTGAAGGACTCCCACCCAACTGAAAGGAGGCACGTGCCAAACCAGGCCTAAGGCCTTTCACATCATCTCAGTGGCCGGCGGCAGCTTGTACTGCTACGTGTGTGTGTGTGTGTGTGTGTGAAGGTCAAAGTGTGCACGCAGGTGAACACGACCGCAAAATTGCATTTCCTTCAATGAATCTAAGTCAGGAAAATATGCAGGATGAATCAGTGCAATGAAAACATTACCGCCAATCTTTGGTCCTCATACGTTTAAAGCTAAATAAAAATCTTTCACAGACAAACATGACTCAGCACAGCTTTGAATACACACTAACATTCTGCACGGTGCTGGTGAGAAGCCCCGAAAACGCTGGCGACGCCGCTTCAAAGCGTACGAGGAACAAACTACAACTCCCACGATGCACATTTATCAGCAAACACACAAATGCTACAATGCACAGCTCTAGTAATGTCGCACCGTCCACATCTGACAAAAGCAATATTAACTTAATTAAGTAATCAAGAAGAGGGTATTTGCTGAAATGAATAGACTAAAGGTGTCTGTTACCTAGCGTTGGGCTACATCCATGTAAAAAACAAGTTTTAAGAGCTTTGATTATTGAAAGGATAGATATGTTATGACTTTCTCTCCATTTACAAACATCCTCTGGGCATCTGGAGTCGAGCAGCCACTGCATTGATGGCTATTTAACTTCCACTCCTCTGCTGTAGATGCTGCATACTGAAATCACGTGTGTGTGTGTGTGTGTGTGTGTGTGTCAGATGCTGTGACCTGACTCGTCCCGTCGCAACTGCTTTCCTCCTACAAGTTAAATCATTTAATTAATGGTAGTAGACAGGCTTAATTGAAAGCAGTGCGGCTCCTCTTTGCGCAAACGGAGCCCTCTGACCATCATTAACTTGAAATTCTTCTCAAACGGAGCAGAAGAGCAACGTTCAAGGAAAACGTGACAACGCCAGGATAAAGCAGAGGCGGAGTGTCATCATAACCAACCGAAAAAGTGATAGTAAAATGGCGGCGCTTATTAGCTCTGTTTAGAATCTGAAGGTCTCGGGGGGGTTTGGGCCAGAATTGGCAGGAAACATAAAAATAACAGCACACAAAAGCGTCGTTGTTGAAGCCTTATTTATGCATAATTGGCACCACAACTGCTTAACGTGGGACGACACGGTGGTTGCAGATTTGTAATTATTGTGCTCCTTGAAAATGAAATAAGTCAAAAGTCCATCCATCCACTGCTTGTGCCGTGGTTTTCAGAGGGTTCACCTGATGCTCATGTTAGTGACGAAGAGCAGAGGGGTTTATTTACGAGCAGATGAACGGAGGGCTGCAGGTCCGGGTTGCTTCTGGAGTCTCAAGAAGTTAAGGGGAAGGACGAGGCGCAGATCTCTGGGAACGAGGAACGCTGAGGCGTCAAACTCTGGAACGAGGAACTTGCGAGGAAACCAGTGAGATCAAGACCTCCTGGACTCGGGAACAACGAGACGAGGGATCTTACCGAGGAGCTGAAGATCCCCCGGGACGTGGCAACGCATCCATGTAGCCGCTGTAGTTCAACGCTGCTTTTGGCCTGACGAGACCTGACGAGCCGCAGGTGTGCGCGGCAACCCGGCCGACGTCCATCCTCCTGGTCAATCAGGCTCAACGCTGAAGAGCTGAGGTGGAAGGAGCTGCAAGGAAACACATGACCTTGCGGAGGAGCTTCTCAGCCCATCTCTGAGGGAGAATCCGGCTAACCTGTGGAGAAAACTCATTTTGGACGCTCGTATCCGTGGCTTTTGGCCATGGAGAGGGTGGGAACGGAGATCTGCCGGTAAATTGAGAGCTTCTCCTTGTGGCTCAGCTCCTTCTTCACCACGACAAAGCGGCGCAGAGTCGTCCATCTCCTGCTCCATCCTTCCCTCACTCATGAACAAGAACCCCGAGATACCTGAACTCCTCCACTGGGGGCAGGACCTCTTCCCCGACCCGGAGCGGACGCTCCACTCATTTTAGAAAGCAATTGAGATGTTTTCCGGTTCGTCATCCGAAGACCAGGAAAATAATTATACGCCGGCCGGAGTTAGTCCATGAGGAGGATGCAAAGTTTTTTTTGTCGCTACCAGAAGACAAAGCTTCCACCGTCACATGACGGTGTTTAAAACAGGGGTCCTGCGACCTCTAGAGGTCTGCAGAGCTACTGCACGGGGTCCTGATGGTTTTGTATTCAAGAAAATACTTTGCTCCCCTGCTCCATGGAGCTGCCGCGGTGGATATGATTTACATTTAGCCTGGAAATGGCAAAAAGCTCGTCGACACAAATGTAAACAAACGGACTGCTGAATTAAATACCGATTGAAGCATAAATATCTTCGACGGCTTCATCTGGAGTCGGGATCCACCCGCACGTAGCCTGGAGGTGGACTGGGACGGGATCCGACGCTTGAGGTCCTGGGAGATGGTTGTTCCAGGAAGCAGCAGGAAGTCCACCACCATCTCCACAGTCTTCAGAGCGGGAGCGGTCCATCCCATCTGTAGCCGCCAGAGACTCCGATCAAGATGGTGTTGATTTTGTTGACAAGTTGTTCTGACTACGAACAAAATAAGTCACCGAGTAGCAAAATCCACTTCCCTGTTTGTGATTGTGTCCAAATTTATTTCCCAGGTCCAACGAACAGACCAACAAGGCTAGCCACAGCTGGCTTTTCCAAAGTTTTGGGTCAACTCCCTACTCGCCTCCTCTCCATGCAGCTGCGGCGGTCAACAGGTGAATATTGTGCATAATCAATCAATCAATCGATCAATCGCTGCTCACCCTCCCATGACAAAGGTATCAAACTGACAGCAAACATACATAAACAAACATCCGTACCTTAGCATGTAGCATCTGCAATAATAGAAGGAATAATAATCAGGATGTGATGGTAATGCTAATAATGCTGACAATAGCATTATCATTATTATTGATCACTATAAAAGTCTGTATATTATTTCTGTTATTGTTATTAAGCTAACTTTTTTTATGTGAGTAAATTTCCAGTCATAGATAATTTGAATAACTTCACCCTCCAGGGTAGATGCAGCAGAAAATGAGCTTAGTTCAACATGTTTATCTTTTTTTCAAAAAAAAATCTGAGAAAATGATTGATTTCCAGGCAAATAATAATCATGTTTGTCTTGGTGTTTTGTTTTGGTTTTTTTTCTCCCCGTGCTCTGCCGCCGTTCATCCATCACATGACCTCGGGAGGCTCGTTCCTTTACTTTAAGGCTTTCTTTTCGTTTCATCTCCTGTTTCTGGTCTCTTTAGCGTTTTCCTCTTACAAGCCATCTCTCTCACATGCACACACACACACTTGCACTCAGAGGAAGTGGAATGCTGAATAATGTCGGCCCCCTGGTGGCCGAGTTATTAGGCTGCGTTTCCTCTGCACAGCTGAGGACTAATGGACTTGTGGGGAATGTGCACACATCCATCAGCGCACGAGGAAACAGTTGTGCAACGTCAGCTTCACGACCCTCCGCGACGGAATTATACCTCATGGACGTCTGGACTGCATGGTGTGTGTGAGTGTGTGTGTGTGTGTGTGACTTCTGGATTTTGGTTGGCGTCAAACACGGCATGTTTTTAAATTTGGATGAAAATTCTTTTCATCAAAAGCGTAGATCGGCCAATTTCATTTGTTATTTGACTCTCGTCAAATCAAATGCAGTTTTGATCCGTCCTGAAACCCCCAAAAACCATCTTTTGAATCTTTTTCATGGGTTTATTTGTGGCAAAAATACAGAAAACATTAATTATCACGGTGTGTTTCGCGTGTTCTCTCTGGTTTTGCACTCGTACGCAGCGTTTCCTTCGCTAGATCAGCCTGCAAAGCCTCGCTGACGCTGCTTCCAACAAGCTTTCTGTCAATAATCCAAACTAACAATAGCTTTTCTACTTTTTCTTAGATTCGAGACCTTTTCTCCCTGAACTTAGTCTCCCCTTTCGCCACATCAGTTGTCTTTGACGCATCTTTGTTGGTCAGATGGTCGACTCAGCCGCGTCGTAGTGCCCAGCCTGACCGATAGCAGGAGCGCCACTCTCACATTTAGCTTTTATTTCCTTCTGCAGGTTGTAATTGCTAACTTCTTCTTGACGTCACTATCGCCAGCAATATTTTTGGGAGTCATAATGAGGGCTGAATTTCTGAGAAATGGGCAAAAAAGCATTAGAACAGGAGAACATGCTGGTGAACGATGTAAACAACCATGCGCCGCCGCTGCTGCTGCGCTACGACGTGGAACGTTGTTTTCTTGTGTTCGTGCACTGAGGCGTGTTTGCAGGTCGATATAAAATTTGATTGAGAATTCTGTTCCTGATCAGGGGCTTTGGTAAGACGAGGCTCTACAGTACAACCGGTCAATCGTGTGTGTATATTATATCACTTTTTAAATAAAAATATTAAACTGCAAATCCATCCGTGCATGAAGTCAGTGACAATTTAAACTTTAAAATACAATTTTCTCATCCCCTTTTGTTCCATTCTTTCATTTTCTCTTATTTTTTTTTATTGCTGAATTGTAATTTTAAATTTGGTTTAATTATAAATGACAATTGTATGATCCTTGAAAATTTTTTGCCATCATGTATGTACTTATTCAAGCCGTTATTCCTTTTTAAAAAGTTACTCAAAAAGAAAGACAGTATATATTAGTCCACGTGGTTGTTTTGAAAAATAATTAACATCAGTTATTAAAAAAAAAAAAACATTGAAAATCAACCAGTTGATGGAACAAAACAGGTCGATCAAACAGTAAAGTTTTAACACTCATAAACCGCAACGCCACATTTATAACTTCCCCGGCGTGTGTGTTTAATTGTCGTCCGGCCTCCCCAGCTGCTGGCGGGCCGCCGCTCCGGGGGGAGGGGCTAAAGATGGATGACCCGGCGCCATCTTGGCCATCAGGACCAATCAGCAGCCTTGCTGGAAGTAGATGACACTCATTTGTTTTCATTATTACCATAACAGCCGTAATGCTCTCACAGACACACACATGCCGCTTGCTGTCACCACTGCAAAATGGTCCCATTAGTTATGCTGGGAGACAGCCTGTGTGTGTGTGTGTGTGTGTGTGTGTGTGTGTGTGTGTGTGTGTGTGTGTGTGTGTGTGTGTGTGTGGGGCACTCAGCATCTCATTATTACTGGGGTGAGGAGAGTAAGAGTGAAAGACTATTCATCCATTTGGAGAATTTGCAGAAAGAAGCCCCCTTTACACACACACACACACACACACACACACACACACACACACACACACACACAGACACACACAAGGGACTTTGGACAAGCATTTTAGCATGGCTCTTATTAAGTCACTTTAGCAGTGTTTTTTCACACACGTTTGAGCTGCCTGAACTTCTTAATAGATGCAAACTAATACACACTGCTCAAAAAAAAAAAGGGAACACTAAAACTGAAATTACACATCCCAGATGTGAATGAATGAAATATTCTTGTCGTTCTTTCCATCTTTGAACGTGTTGACAACAAAATAATAAATGGAAATCCAACGTATGAACCCACGGAGGTCTGGATTTGAAGTCACACTCTAAATTCTCGAGGAAAAACACACAGCGTGGAAGTAAATGTCCTGAAAAATCAATCAGTGGACGGTTCGATTTCACACAAGTGTGACTGACTTGGAGTTACATTGTGTTGTTTAAGTGTTCCCTTTATTATTTTTGAGCAGCGTATAAACACACACCTCTCGCCCACTCGTCCAGGTCAAGTTATATTAGATCACAAACGCATGAATAAATGAATGTTATGACAGTCAAAGACAAAGGTGAATAAGAGGAGGTTAGAACTGATGGAAGGTAGAAACGACAAGGCGCGATTTAAGTGACTTTAATTTTGAAAACAACAAAAAATGCAATAAAATAACCCGTTTTTTTTTTTTTTAAAGAATAAGAATAAGAATAACAACAACTTTATCAATCCCGAAGGCAATTGTTGTGCCAGAGTTACAGAAAATATAACAGTAATAAATAATAAAAAGAAAAAGGCAGAATTAGAAATAAAAATAAACTATAAACTATAAAGTGTCTCAGTGAAACTATAAAGTGTCTTAGTAAACAAGTGATAAAACTATAAGTGTCTTAGTAAAAAGTGAGGTAAGGAGTGCACAATAGTATGATAAAGGAAAAATTGTAGTGTAGCTGTTATGAAATATTGCACAGTTCTGAATATTGCACAGAATAAAGTCCTGTATTTTTCCGAATCCTCATCCCTCTCAACCCTCATGCTACACTGGACCTGCACGTGAGCGCTCATTCTACGACGAGCCTTGTAAGAAACAGCTTTAGCATGTATGTGTGTGTGTGTGTGTGTGTGTGTGTGTGTGTGTAGGGGGGGGGTTACAAGAGGATTATTTAAGCCGGTGCCAGTTAACATCAGCATGACAAATGAAGCTCTCCTGAGTGCGCGGCGCTTTAATTGTCTCAGCTGCCGGTCGGGGAAGGCCCGCTGCCGCCCAGCGGCGGTGATGAAGCCAGCGATGGCGTGCACACATTGGCGCTGTCAAGCTGCCATCACTAAAAGCTGTCAGAGACAAAAGCATCGCGGGCTCTGAGTAATAGGACACGGACGCTGCCTCGGACGGCCACCACCCCCTGCGACGCTCATTCATTCATTTTTCTATTTGTTTTTATTTATCTTGTCGCCGGCGAGGAAAGTACAAAGAAGGCGTATCGTCGGGTTGTTTTTATTCGTTTTTTTTTGAAAAACACTTCCTGTTTGCAGGTTAAAGTTTATGGTTTCATACACACACACACACACACACACACACACACACACACACACACACACACACACACACACACACACACACACACAAGTTTCTTTAACCGTCAGAGCTCAAGCACCATATTATCTTTTTTAGTTCATATCACTTCTCTTGTACCAGGTACACAGGACCTGAACTCAATAACAATAATAATAAAAATAATGATGATAATAATAATAATAAATATAACAATAATTATAACAATAATCATTATATGATAAAAGTAATATTATTATTCTCACCATACATAATATAAGATAAGATAAGAACAACTTTATTAATCCCGAAGGAAATTGTTGTTCTTATCTTCAAATCTTAAATTCAAAACAAAAAACAAGAAAATTCGTATCAGCAGCAGCAATAATAATAATAATAATAATAATAATAATAATAATAAAAATAATTATACATCGACCTCATACTGTTATTAGTTAATAATATTATAATATTGTATGTAATATAATAATAATGTGAAGTTTATTATTGTTGTTGTTTTTGTTGTTAGTACGGGTAGTATTAGCAGATGTAGTAGTAGTAGTACTAGTAGTAGTAGTAGTAGTAGTATTACTGGTACTCTGGGGTAGATCCAAGTAAATCTTAGCATCAGCCAGCCAGAAATAGCAGCAAGACAGAGAAGGATGAAGTGGAGCGAATCAGCGGGATCAGATGCACAGCGTGTTGACGCAACAACCATCAGGATGACGGCTCTATCCAGAGTGACCCATTCGCTTTCTCTCTCACACACACACACACACACACACACACACACACACACACAGCGGCAAAAATCTTTATGTAATGCCGGTCATTAATTCAGACGTTTATTCGCGGTTTCCTCAGAATCCAAGCGTTGGCCTCTGACGCCTGTGGGCTTTTTGATGATGTCACCGAGGAGGTCGGGGTCTCCATAACACTCACACACACGGGGTGGCAGCCGCCAGCGCACCTCACGACCCCCCGGTATGTGGCGACCCGCCGCCAAACCGGCCGTCCAAAGCCGAACGGGCCGGCGTCCGCCCGCTTTTAATTCTCTCTTCATCGAGACGACCGCGACGAGCGGACGGGACCTTTTGTTATTCGCCGTACAATCGAGTCACGGGAGCTGACATTTGGACTTAAACATGATCTGACACCTGGCCCGGTGTTAACCCTTTTCCGCATGCCACGCAGATAATGTCACGTTACAATAGCAACAGTGATCTGTGCCCTCGGCGAGCTCGGGGAAAGTTTATCCGATCTTGTGTCCCTTGAACAGGTGCGGGATTTTGGCATCGGTGGTCCGGCTTAGTGTTCGCCGGCCGGGGGAGGTCGGAAAATAAAATTTTTTTACAACGCACGCGAGGAAAGCTCCGTATTGTGAGAAAGTGGCGAAATATCACGCGGGAGCGGCGTCCGTCCATATTTGGGCGCTCGGGGGGTTTGTTTTATCGGCGGCCGAACCGGGTCGAGCGCAGACGTAATCGCCGATTGTTCTCAAACAGAGCAAATCTTTATTTATGTTAATGGCGGCGTCCGGTATCGTAATCACCTCCCGGAGGTCACGAGCTGACTCGCTACTCTATTTATCACGGCATCCGCCGTCCCTAACCACGACATTTACAAGCGCGGCGTTGCTGTCATCAAGACCCGACGTCGAACGCGGCGTCTGCCAATTAAACGCAACAACATTTAAGTCGAGCTCCCATCAGCACGTAACGCCAACGACCGCGCTCTTGTTGTCGCAGAGGCTTGAAGTTAAAATGAGCCAACTGCTTTGTCAACACATTAACCTCAGGCCATTTGGTTTGGAACATTTGGCCGGCCTCGTTCGCGTCCAAACATATCTCCCCCGTCGCTCCTTCTTTTACGAGACGGGATTAAAAAGTCGTCGGGTTGAGATTCCGCGGCTTCCACGGTGACCGCGTCTCCACGGTGACCGCGGCTCTGAAGAGCGACGCCGGGAACGCGAGGAAACGTGGAGAAGGCCACACATGGAGGGCAAAGAAGTCACGGCGGCGGCGGCGGCGGCGGCGGCGGCGGCGGCGGCGGCGACGGAGTGCGAGGTTCACTTTTCCGTGCGGCGGCGTGGAAACGGAAACCGGTCGACATCCTGATCTATAAACTACAAACACATTCACACGTAAAACCGAAATATGTTTGAACGTGTGAATTCTTTTAAACTCGTATACCAAGATATACAAAAATTCCAGTAAATATATAAACATAGTCACTTTTATCTGGTTTTAGTTTCGGAGGAATGAAAATGGAATGATTTATTTTGTTTGATATTATTTTTTTCTGAAATAATGGTTTTATTGACACTTTGACACTTTATAGTTTTATTTGTATTTCTTATTCTCCCCCCCCCTTTTTTTTTTATTTTTATTTTACTGTTTATACAATTTCCTACTATTATTTATTATTGTTATGTTTTACTTGAAACTCTGGTACAACAATTTCCCTCGGGATAATTAAGTTGTTCTTATTCTTATTCTTACTCTTATTGCAAGAAAATGTTTTGGGAGTTTTTCAGATAGATTTAAATGTAATTGTGTATGTGTATGTGTGTGTGTGTGTGTGTGTGTGTGTGTGTCGGGTACTTTTCAATCTTTCTCATGAAATGGATGCAGATACTTTGCTCACAAGTTATATTTATACAACTTAAGCTCACTAGAAATCCAGTTTAACTGATGTATCTTGCAAAAATATAAATTGCTAAATAATTAGCCTGCATATATTAATCATCTCCTCTTATTCTTACGTCTCACCACACACACACACACACACGCCTTTGTGTTACCACATACATTGCTGTACCTGATTTGAATATTGAATATTTCATCTTTACAATATGCTTTTTAGAAAGATGTCACATAAAAAAAAACATGAGAAAGGCCATTTCAGACGAGAAAAAAAGAAGAAAACGAGACACGTATCTGTGAGAAAATCAAAGAAAGATGCTGATCTTTGCAAAAGTGAAAATGAACATGTACTTTCGCTCGCCCTTTTCCACAGTGGGAGTTTTATTGTGCCATTTATGTTTCTTCACAAACAACAGAGATCTATATTCAGGGCAAAGGTCATGCAATTTCATTGATTAGTGTGTGACAAGACAATTGTGTGAGGCTGCGACACGTGTGTGTGTGTGTGTGTGTGTGTGTGTGTGTGTGTGTGTGTGTGTGTGTGTGTGTGTGTGTGTGCACGTGGGAAACTCAGTAACCCCCCCCCCATGCAGTACAAGAGGTTTAGATGGTTTTTGCCAAAAAATATTATAAAATGTAAAAATTCATTTCTGTTATTAGTTCCTAAGACACACACACGTGCACAATTATACTTCCGATATTAAAAAAATAACTTTTTTTCAAACGTCAATCATTTAAAACTTATTAATAAAATCTTATTTGTGTCCAGTACCCAAAGTGCAATAGAACCAACAGTTTTAGTATGTTGGTGAATACAGGACTATCTTTATTTTTCCAATTTTTTTTATGTGATTCGTGACGTGTGTGTGTGTATTTATTTTTCTTGTCACCGTAAACATGCAGATCGCATTTTAAACATGAGCAAAGCTGATCCATTCATAGGACCGACACAAAAATAACACGTGGGAAAGTAGCTGAAATGTTGACGTGCAGAAGAAATTTTCAATTAAATCAAAAGTAATGCTGAGAATAAAAAAAAGGCGGTTTCATACTCCAGAATCTTTATCATCCTTTGGCATTACGCCTCAGAATAAGACACTTAAAAACAAACTGCGACAGACAAGCCGGCATAAATGGGCAAAACTAGAAATAGACATAAAACAATGGCAGCGGCATAATTCGCAAGGATCGCTGAACGTCTTGAAAGTCTATGAAAGTGAAACGTGAAGGTCTGGAAGGACTTTGAGGCATGGTGAGTGTGTGTGTCTGCAGGAGTGAGTGTGTGTGTCTGCAAGGGTGAGTGTGTGTGTGTGTGTGTGTGTGTGTGGACTGCTCCAGCTGCGAGCTCCATGTCCCTTCCTGTCCTCAATACGACCGAACGGACGTTAAAACCGAGAGAGGAGAACCTGTTGCAGAAATGGCGGAGGGGCTGTGTGAGCAGCTAATGGTGCTGATCTGCATCGGGACAAATAAAACCCACCCAGATAAAAGGGAAGGCACCTAATAAACCGTGAGGACGTACAGATTTCTAAACCTCAGGGCTCGAATGGAAGGTGTCTTAGCCTTCACAGATATTAGCCTGGATGCAACAAATGTGCATCAGGAAGCAGGAATTTTCTGTTAAGCAACAAAAAATAATAATAATAATAAAAAAGAAAAAGTGTGTGTCTGTGTGTGTGTGTGTGTGTGCGTGTGGAGGGGTGTCCAGTCACTGACATGCATCCATAAAATGCGGGACTTTTCCGTACTCCCAACTATAACTGTTAGCAGCTTCACTGCGTGATACTTGCCTAGTTGCGGAGGAAACAATCACAGTGCTCAGTCAGGCCATTAATAACTTTTTGTGCGTGTGTGTGTGTGTGTGTGTGTGTGTGTGTGTGTGTGTGTGTTACGTTTGCCAATTTGTTGGTGGGAGTGTTTGCTCCACTGTGTTAATTTCCAGCCATGAAATGAGTCCTCGGCATCCCAGCGTGATTCATATTAAAAGTCAATTGGCCTTAAAATTTGGCCGGACCCCTAAAGTCTGCGGTGGCGAGACGTATCAGTCACCTAATGGGGAGGCAGCCCACGGCCATATGGGCTGAAATTGAATCTGACCACAGAACGCAATGGGCCAGAGGTAAAGTGTCACAAGCGTTGACCATTACATTGATAACATCCTCTCCGCTAACTGGCCCACTCCTGATTGTACAAGCTCGCAGCTTGTGGCCGAACCCATGACACATTGATATTTATGGGCCGATGTGGAAAAAAAAAAAAAAAAAAGACTTCCTGTTTTTCTTGGTGTTGCAAAGAAAACGACGGGTGAAATCTTTTTTTTTTTTTTGGGGGGGGGGGGGGGGTGACCTCATGGGATCGCCATTAGCGAGAGCAATTGTCGGCTCTTCGGTCTTAATTTCTCGCCTGTGTGCGTCTGTGGCGGAGTACGTCATTCCTCGCTGGGAAAAAAAAAGAACGCAATGAAGGCAAAGAGGTTATCAGCCTCCTGCTGCTGCTGTGGCTCTGCCGCAGCCTCAACGGTAATTACCATGTGTTTGGATTTGTTGCGACAACTAACTTTACAACCTACAATGAAAGCACCTGTAACTTCTCTTTTAATGGCAACCGAGACTCCAAATGTTTACTTCCACGGTGTTAAAAAACGCCATTCTCGATGCCACTGAACGGCGAGATCGGGTATGGGGGGTTCCAAACTTTGGTTTGAAGGGGTATACTGGGTTTACTGAAAGATGACTTAAATTGCTCTTGGATAATAAGAAGGTTAGGGTTTAGCTACAATCCACTTCTTCAACATGTCATTGAGTTCAAGAAAGCGAATAGCTAAGAGTTAGCCTGGTACGCCCCTTGGCAGCACTTCTCCTCTTCAGATACAAGAAGTCCCCGATGCTGCTTGGCACTCAAGGGAACTCTACCTCCCCCTGTCCTCTGAACATGATATCCTGACCTTCAGGAAGTCCACTTGTACAACCTTTGGGGGAAAGGGAGTTGAGGTAGCCCTAAATACTGGAGCACGAAGACGTGACATTATTATCCCACTTGGCGGGATTGGGGTCATGGTGGTCATGACTCTTGCAGCAGCGATGAAGACCGTGAAGAAAACAATTTGTCCTTCAGCGGCTTCTTCTCGAGGTCTCGCCGACAGGGGCGGCGTGGGGCGGGAGGTCGAGCGATCGTCTTTGGAGCCCAACATCCCTGGTTTGATTCCCGGCTCCTCCTGGTCCAGGGGTCGGCAACCTTCATCTTTACACCGCGGCTCCGAGTGGCTTGGGAAAATAAATGATAAATATTTAATTGATGTGTATTTCATTTGTGTTCATTCCTTTTTTTAACTTTTAGTTCTAAGTTGGAAGATTATTGTGATCTTGAAATATTAAATAAAATTATATTTATAATTTTTCGCCGCTCAAAATAACGTCACACTCGCCGGTATACCCGCCAGCCGGTAAAGTCCCGATTTGCAGATGCTGTGCGCAGAAGTTTAGCAGCAGAAGTCCCATAAACCGGGTAAAATAAATATTTATGAAGATATTTTGCAAATATTTATTTTTTATTGTTTACTGACACAGTGATTTTTTTCACAATTTATTTTAAAAATTCAGGTCAAGGCTCCGCTACACGCTCTGAAAGCCCAAAGCTCAAAATGAGTTCATACCATAAATAAAATTTAATTTTCTCTTTAATACTTTGTGAATTTCAGAAGCAACACACGACACACTTGTTTATACAAAGTGTAAAGGTAATAAAAAGCAATATATACAGCGGTACCTTTACTTTAGACGTCAAAAAGTAATTGCGGCTCCCAGTGTTTTCTTTTCCGAGGAAACCGGGTCCAAATCGCTCTTTGGGTGTTACGGGTTGCCGACCCCTGGACTTGTATGTCCAAGTCTGTCGCTGAAACCTGACGGCTCCCCCGGCGCTGGTGGACGGCACGCCTGCTGCCCATCGTTCCCCATGATGGGGTAATTGCAGAGAATGAATTTCCCCACTGGGATTAATAAAATATTATTATTATTATGTAGCAGCGTGAACGCAGCTCACTTACACAAAACCGAATCAAGCGTTTGCTGCATTTAAGACAAAATGGTAAAGGCGGAAGCAAAAGACATTGGATGTTCATCCTGGTTTGCATCTGTTTCCCCTTCGCAATCCCTTGATTGTTTCCACCTGTTCGTCTATCAAGTGTTGTAAATGCACGGCGTGAAGGAGGCACTGGTCTGCACTGGATTCTTCCTCCTGCCATGTTCACGCCAGAGACAGGTCTGTGGGTTTTTGCTTCTTCTGTTTGGATGTGATTTTTTTCCGTCACTGAAAGACATTTCTTTGCTAAAATCCTGAGAAGTTCCATAACCAGCGCTTGTCGTGCATTTGGGTTCCACCTGTCTTGTCTAGTCACCCTTTGGTCGGGTTGTGACGAAGGGAAGCTGAGAAATGTCAGAGATTCACTCGACAACAACTCTAAAATACATATTAGATTAAAAAAAAAAGCTGTTTTTTTTTTTTTAACACTATGTATGAATAGACCCAAAAGATATGCTTTGCAAAACTGTGCCTCCATGTGGTCGTATCAAAACTGATTTCAGAAAAATCAATCATTCAAATATTGTTTCTGGTGATTTTTAAGATGGGTAAAGGGTGTATTTCGGTGAAAGTTTAATGTCCTTAAATTTGAAATTTTTATTTTACACTGCAGCTACGGCTTACCTATTGACAGGATAGAACGATGCAAATTAAATGCAGATATTTGCTCAGCACACTGATCGGTCACTGCCATACAGCCGAAGTTTGGGGTCCTTCCTTTGACAAATCTTTGCTAAAAATATTGATTGTCTGCAAAATGGTGAGTCTTCCTGGATTCAGTGACATGTAGAGATGTAATCACATGAGAGAGGACAGATTGGACAGCTGCTCAAATGAACGCCTGCAAAATCCGTGACACGGCAACTGGCAATCGCCGGAAACGTCTCCCGATATTGCAAATGATAAGGCCATACCAAATCTCACCATCTCCTGCTCATTGAGATCAATTCCCCTCGTTGCCGTCCATTAATCTGAGTCTCGCCACAGCTGTCATGTAAACCTCTCCTCACTTTGATTGGATCCATTGTGGTAACAGATGTGCGAGGCCTGAGGCATCTCCCGTCACTGCATGAGGCCAAGCAGCTTTTCCAACCTTTGCGTTTAATACTAATACAGTCCATTTTTTAGTTTTATACTCCAAAGGTCTATGCTTTTATTGTGTCCAGAAACACACACACATAGATGACTGTCTTTATTACACATACCCCACATGTAGTTGTGGGTGTGTGTCCAATATAACCAAGACACAATGTGTTATCAACTTTTTAACTTTGCTACGCCATGTCCGTCGATTGATTCGCATGTGAAATTCGCACCTTCAAGAAACAGGTAAAAACTGTTCTCTTTCAGGACTTTTTACTGCGCTGATGCCCCAGGTCAGGTTAGGCAGCAAGTTAGGCTATGCAGTGTGTGTGTGTGTGTGTGTGTGTGTGTACGTTTGTGAATGTCTTTGTCCAAAAAAAAATTCCCTAACCCAAGCTTACCGTTCTGTATATTTCCTGTGCATCGTGTATTTGCAAGTGTATTTGCAGTCCCTATGTCCTCTATTGTAAGTCACTTTGGATAAAAGCGTCTGCCAAATGTAATGTAATGAAAAATATATGTGGCAGCTTATTTTCGGCAGAGTTTGCACGTCCCTGTAATCGTGTTGTCTGGGGCATCGCCTCCCTTCTGGGTTTCGCAAGTCATGGTAGTCCTTGGTGAAAGTCCAAATCCAAACTGAAATCTGATGATAACAGGGGGCAACCTGGCCCAGATGAAGGAGACCGGGTTACCTTGGTGGAGCCAGAAAAGGGGAGGTTGTCGGTGAGACCCTGTTGGCCAAGCGATTGCCCAAGAGGCTCAGTTGGGCACGTGGAGTCAACCCCAACCCCCTGTGGACACACCACCCACAGGGAAAGACACCAGGCTTGAGTGCAATCTGTTTTGGGAAGCAGAAAAAGGTGGATGACCTCAGTTGTGGTAAACTGGCCTTCGGAACATGGAACGTGACCTCTCTGGCGGGGGATGAGATAGAGTGGTACCGGCCAGAAATAGTTGGACTCTCCTCTGCACATATCATTGGATCTGGAAGCCAGCTCCCGGAGGGGGATGGAGCCTTCCCTCTGGAGTTGCTCGGGGTGAAAGGCATCAGCAGGTGTGGAGATACTCACCAACTACACCCCTGTGTTGGAGTTTTCCCAACTCAACAAGATGGTCACCTCCTTGTGATTTTGTTGGTAGAGAAGAACTTCTCTGAGGGTTGCTTGTGTACCAAGGACTCCAGCCTTTTTGGAGTCACCAAAAAGTATCCTGGAAAAAGCTCCACCTGGTGACTCTGTAGATCTGCTGGGAGACTTCAAGTTGCAAAGAGCAGTTCAGGGAATTTCCTGAACCCGATGGACGAGTTCCCCATAAAGGAGACTGAGCTAGAAGACCACTTGAACAAGTGACTCCACAAAGGCAATGTGGACCTCACCCAATGACTTTGAGCAGGTGTGAAGTGGTCAGAATGGGAGTTGGCATTTCAAACTAGAGGCCATGGTACTGTCAGGGACACTGGTCAATTGTCCCCTACAGCTTGGGAGAGAAGTACTGCCTCAGGTGAAGGGTTGGAGTGTCTTGGAATAATGTTCACAAGGAAGGATACGATTCAGCATCAACTGGACAGGTGGACCAGGGCAGCATTTGCAGTGATGCTAACACCACATCAATCCATCATGAGGAGGAAGGAGGTGAGGGAGAGGGTCAGGAGTAATGCCTTTGTGGAGAAGTTATGGTGGTTCAGATATCTGATGTGGATACCTCCCTGGTGCCTTTTTTTAGCACATCCGCCCAGATGACAGAATATTTTACAAACTACACAGTGACGTAGTAGTAACAGCGATAATTGTCCATATATCTGAACATTTGAAATAACCAGCTCGGTACTTTAATCCTGCAGATATTAATGTGACAATTTCAAACAAATCATTCTCTCCTTTGAGAAATTACATCATTTTCAGTACCCTGCCTGCTCAGACCTGCACTGCTGCAGCTCCCCTCCATTCAGCTGGCTCCGCAGAGCAGATAAATGAATCACCGGTAATGCTATCAGCGTTGCCCTGCATTTTGGAGTTCTTCCTCTTTATCGCCATAATTGTGCCGCTTCCATAGAACTTTATTTTGATTGATACAAAGAGGTTCCAGCCAGTAAATCTGTGAAAGAGGCATGAAGCGCCCAGAAGCATTTGGGGCTCTGAGAGTAATAGATTATATACTTTGCTAATGTAAAAAAAAACAAAAAAAAAAACGCAATTAGTTGATGAGGATCAATGGTTTTGCTAAGAGAGCTAAAAACGCTGCTTAGGTGCCCGTCCATATATCATCCTTTCACATGCGAGGCTAGCATGTGGCTAATGCCAACACCATCAATCATGCTGGCGCAATGCTAGCACATGGCTAATGTGCTTATTATTAATCTCATCAGTACTCTCTTTCCACATCATTTAGAGACTCCACCATGATCCCTTGCTCTAATTTGATGGTAATGAACCTATTGATGCAAGGTGCGTGATGAACAAATCTCATTTTGCTGTGTTTTCAAAAGGCGACATCTGATTAATCAGATGACATTTAACCCTTATTCTCCTAAATAATCTTGTACACGGCGCATTGACAGATCGTCGAGGTCTGACAATGAGAAAGATAAATCAACTCCCCACTCCCGCCGCCAATGCTGAGACTACTTTTACAAATCCACACTGATTGTGAGGTTGAAAGGTTAATTTTGTGTTCAATAGGTTCAACCAGTGTATCATTGCCAAATATATGCAGGCCTGGTTAACCCATTATTTTCCCCACTGTATAGTTATTGCACACTTTAAATTCATTTTTCACATTTCCATTGAAGACCGTTGTCTAGTTTGCTAACCAGGTCTAGGTCTGTATGTTAGCTACAAGAATGCGCAATTGGAGAATCCTATATTTGCAAAGTCGTGGGGTCCCAAGTCTTGCAGCAACCCAAGATCTTGCTGTGAACACGATCTTGGGGTAATAATTCATATTTGGATGGCGCAGTCTGAAGATCACAGTGATAGAAGTCCACAGGGTGGGTGGTCTCCGGAGTTAGACCACGGTTGGACATAAACAGCTGCTAAAAACAGTGGCGGTTAAAGCATCTCTCTCACACACACCCTCATTAAGTTGCGGCGGTCTCCTTGATACGACGGAGTCTGGTCTGAAATCTAAAGCTGATTTTTCCAGTGTCACTACAGTTGTAAGAAGCAAAATCTGTGGCAGTGGACAGTTGGCACAAGGGTTTTGCATAGCATGGTGTCTTTCCAGGCTGCATCTGTGACTCGAGTGTGGTGCTTGAGGGTCGTCATGGAGGTGTCATTTGATTCTGGCATGAGGCAAACAATGCATTCTAGTTATGTCTGATGGTGTCTGTACCAAAGTATTGAATAAGGACGTGAAAACAAGCTCTGTACTTGTATGCTCTAGAGTGCTAAAAAAAAGTGCAGTACTTGTATGCTCTGGTGCGCTAAAACAAGTCCTGTACTTGTATGATTCACTGTATTTGTTTATGCAATACATTTCTTTTATTCATCAGAGCTTCTGTCGGAACTATAACTGGACTTATTATTGGTGTTATTATAATATTCTGGTACTGATTAAATGATTTTCTATACAGTCCACCTTGGTTGGAAGTTCTGCTTTGAGATTACTTTCATTTGAAACACATTCAATGGCAAATTAACAAATACATGTACTTAAAATGTGCAATAAATGCACATTGGCTGTCTAGATAATGATACATTGTGAGTCCTATTCTGTTGAAATACAAAAAAAAAAGACCCTCAACGTTGATTCATTGTGTTTTGTATCAGAGCGGGAAAAGGTTTCCTAGGTTTGGTTGTCTTTTTAAATGTAAAGTATAATTTCTTCAGGGTGCCTGGACCTTGTGTCAATAAATTAATATCTACAGCTCAATAAATGTTATATGTAGTTTTGCGTCAAGACTGCAAGCTGAGCGGTTTCGTGAAAAAAAATCATGTGTGTGTGTGTGTGTGTGTGTGTGTGTGTGTGTGTGTGTGTGTGTTTATCCTTGAGTGAGCATGACATTTCCACTGAGTCCGAATGGCTTTTGAAGGTTGTGACATCTCCCCCCCACACACACACATTTCTGTCCAGCCTTTAGGCATACATTCATTCCCATTGATAGAAGAGGCCAGGGGTAGATCAATGCTAAAGCAAAATGACATTTTAATCTTCAATAGAAGGAGTCCGTCCTCCCGACAATATTAAAAAAAAATCCAAAGCAAGATGTGTTTAATGTCCAGTGACAGAAACACTCAAATTGCTTTTGTAATTCTGAGGGGAGTAAAGAAGGCAGTCATAAATGTGTAGTAACAAAGTCAACCTAGCATCGAAACATGACATTTGCTAAATACAAATGTGGCTTCGATGTAACTATTTCCATGTAAAATAAAAATTTGGTGACTATCAGGTCGTGCAAATGGTCTCCACTGAAACAGCACTACCAGCACCTTGCGCTTGTCGCGCAAAGTTAGCAACCAGTGAAGGCGCTAACCAGACCAAGGGACCCTTCGACCAATTGAACCACAACCGGTAACAGACGTTTGGTCCCCGACCAATGGGCGCGCAGCGCAGTCGAGTCGCCATTGCGAACTTTGTTTGGCATTGATGGGAAACCAAAATGTGCTCATTGTGAATGGCATCTCAGGAAAAATGTGTCAAGAGGCTCAAACGTCAAGACAATTAGCAACATCTATTTCTATGAATATGATATTCTATATGGACCAGTTATCTGCCAATACAACCAATCATTCAGAGTCTGTGGACGATCTAGAGATTTCGCTCAACCCTCTTGTTTACGCTGGCATATTGATGGTCTGGCATCTACTACGGTTCTCTGGACCCGAAGTGACCAAACACTCAATTCCGTTTTGCCGTTCGGGTCTTTGGCAGAAGTGTCCTGTCAATATGCTTCGGGTCCTCCGTCGTTTGCCGCGTCGGTCAATCCGGCTTCTGGAATTCATTTACCGTCCGTCCATATCTTTCCGTTTAACACCTATGATCAAGAGAGGCTTTGTTTTTCGTCCCAGCGCTGCTAAACACCTTGAATTTAATTAAACATTGATTTTCCTTTAGCACTTTTTCATTGACGAATGGCACGGCGCTCAAATGCTCCCGCAATAACAATTTTTGTAGTTATTAATGACCGCCTACTATTTGTCAAAGAGCAAAACACTTTGAGACGATTTCCTGAATGCCATTAGATCTTTGCCCAGAAGCTAATAGTTAACTACCAAACCTTGGCTGTGACACCGTATTGACCACACCTGGCTGGAAAAACAATGTTCTGGATCATTACTTTGGACGTATGGAAAGAGTGATTTCCAGATAACTCTGTGGTGTCCCTGCTGTGAACTTCACAGGAGAAGAGCTGAGGAAAGAGGAGCCGCCGTTAACTCAAGAAACGCTTTAATTATTTCACTTATATCGAAGAACCTGAACAAAACAAACCGAATCCACTTTGCCAAATGGAGAAAACTCCCTTTGCGTCGTGCCGAAAGTGAAACATCGCTGTGTCCCCGAAGGGAAAAGGCTCGGTTTGTATTTTTTGGGTGAACTTGATATGAAACCAGCAACTCTCTCAACTTCGGAGAGGTATTTGTAGAACCCATATTTCTCACTAAGGCCAAGGAAAATTGCGCTGTCCACCATTTGGTTGAGGACCAAACTGCTATCTTTCCTTTCGGACACTCCAGTCAGAGCGTACTCCATTTTATCCTCCGTCCTCTTTCGCGCCATCCATAAATCCCCTCTGCGGTCGTCCTCCAGTCCACCCAATCTGCCTGGCAGTTCCAACCTCAGCATCCTTCTACCCATGTACTCCCCATCTGTCCTTGTCCACACCATCTCAGTCTGGCTTTATCTCCAAAAATCTACCCATTCTTGATCCTATTCATCCTCCTTCACTCCCAGAAAGAACCTCAACAGACTTTATTCCTAGATTTTGCTCCCTCCCTTCTGCACACCAAAGTTTCCTTGCCGAAGACATTCAACCCCAAGTTGCTCTCGACGGTCTGTCCGGCATCCTTGTCTCTGCTCGAGTGGCACCTCTTCAATTTGCAGCCATGGCCTTTCAAGGACGCTTGACGGAGCTTTTCAATGCCCTTGAGAAGTTTGTTTCAGACGTTTTATCAGATTTTGAGAGCAAATTTTGAAGCTGTGGAGAAACAAGGGCCACTGATCTTCACTTCTTTCCATCGTGTGCATCGTCAAGGGGGTACATTTGCGATCGACGTCGTCTTTAAGGCGATCCGGCCTTCGCTTCCAAGGGCGTCGGTCGGGGTTCGGGCCGCTTCGCAACCAGGCGTAAACTCGCCTGGTTTGGTTTTGTTATCGCTGCTGGTCCTGTGGCTTTCTGCTTCATTTCTGGTGGGATCTGCCCTCGTGAGGCCAAAGACCCGCCGAACCATGCGCATGTAACGCCTGCTCTTGCTTCACCGCCGCTGAGGCCAACTTTTTCAGAGCATACGGGGCAACCAGGAGAACAACACTTGTATGCTTTTCGGTCACGCGGTAAATTCGAAGTATTTTATATGCTCCTATTAATTCACAAGGAAATAAGTGACGGCAGTCACCGAGATCCGTCCGGTTCGTCGATTTAATTTCGAACACCTCTGTTCTGGAACTCTCGGCGGCCCTCTCTTTACGAATTTCTCGGGGCCCCCCTCGGTCTTAAATAACAATCTCGTCTTTCAGACAGGGACGTACGAGTCGTGAAGTGGTAAAAAACCTGAGCATTGAAATCGGAGTAACATGTTTTTGTCATCAAAGCAACAATTTGTCACAGTCTGCAGCTGGAGAGGAAGGAGGAACATAAAGGCCGGGTGACACCACTCAACATTAATGAACATGCCGGCCTATTGTCATCAGTCATTGGTAATGAATAAATCACTTTAGTCATGCTCTGCAGCCAGTGAGGAGCGAGGTCAATTGCGTGGCACCGATCTGACCTATGAGCCTGATGGGGGTCACATTACACACACACACATATTATAGCATCTTGCATATTATTCTAATTGAGTTGAACAGCTTTTTTGTGTCGAGCACTCGCATGAACCGTATGTCTGGGTTTGTCAATTTGGAAATAAGGTCCTGAAGGCGAGATGTCCGATGATGTCAAAGCGAATGCGGTTAAGAACGGGATGGGTTACACCGGATTGGTGACTTGATATTTTAACCACTGCGCTACTGTACGCTCATTTGACCGGTCTCCCGTGCATTTTCCTTTCTGTGTATAACACCAAAACGGTGCCGTAACGCCTAATAAATAAACTTGACACAGTTATTTGACCATAAATTGTGCAGCCGCCAGTCGAGCTCGCCGCATGTTAAACGCTCTCATCCTTTTCCCCATCAATCACCCGCCTGTCCCTGTTTTCAAGAAGAGTAAAATATCACAAGAAATCCATCAAATAAATCAGTTTTCCAATTTGGCCGGCGCAGAAATGAAACCTCATAGTTGAGCATACCTCCGAGTGCATCTTTCAAAGGCGTGTAACTATAGCCATTCTGAAAATACATTTTGGTGTTTTCTTTTTGTTCATTGAAATTCTAACAAAATTTTTGAAAGTCAGATAAAAATTGAAAGGAAAAGTGAGGAATAGAACCCATGACAAGGAAGAATATTTACTCGACTAATCTTATCTCATACTTAAACAACCACTTGTGTGTGCACTCGTGGCTGAAAGTAGTGATCGCAGCTCTATTTTCAGAAAAATTTCAAGCAATTAAACCAAACGTCCATTTATATATTGAAATGCACGTATCTTATCGTGGATATGGCTATGATTCATCGGTATTGTTGCGCATTTTGATGTATTTGAACCTTAGTAAAGCTCTGCCGGGTGGCACAGTGGCCCAGTGGTCGGCGCTTCCACCTCGCAGCTAAAGTTTCCTTCGTGGTTCTCCGGTTCCCTTTCCGAAATCATGCGGGAGGCTCATTGGACACCCTAAATTTTCCGGATGATTGAACGGTTGTATACTTGCGATCGCTTGGCGGCAGGTCGTGAATGAATGCTGAAGGTACCTTTTTGAATTATCCGCCCTTGTTTGGCTTTTCGCCCGTCCAATAGCATCAACTATTGGTGCATCATGGTTTCTTGTTAAGAGGCCTATTTTGTAACTTCCAAAGTTTGTCCATCAAGGACAACGTCGACAAAAGAATCTTCATACGACCGTACCGTCACTTTCTCTTGTCTACCTTCTAGGTTGAAATGTTACATGAACGTGGTCCTTAGAATGAATACATGAATACAGATTAAGGTTTAAGAAAGGCTACAAAGAATAGTAGTACTCAGGGAATAGTAGTTAACGGAGTATAAGATGAAATCTGTAGAAGTACTTTAAATTCCAGATGAAGCATGCTCATAAATCTGCACTTAACAACATCTCTTCCCACTCCTCCGCCATAAATAACATCTCTACCATTATAGTGACCAAATTTGAGAGATGGTCCCGTGATCCCGTCACCCCTTGCCGCCTCTCGCTGTGTTTGCTTAGCAGCGTGACTGACTTGACTCTCGATGTTCATCTTCCTCGACCTCCTGATCTCTTCACCTCCTCCGTGATTTTCCCTTTTTATCCACCGGTGCTCTCCAGATCACTTGTTGCCGCTGTCAACCGTGAAAACGGAGTTACCTGTTGTTTTCTTTGCCTCGAATCCTCTCCGTTCTCCACGTCTCGGATATTCCAGCTGCCAGAGCTCATCAGTCTGTGACCCTCTCGGCGTCACGTCACATTTGTGATCGACGTCCATGACGACAGGTCCCGAAAGTTAGACCTCGACATCGGTTGATGTCTTTGTGACCTCGACGGCTTTCCAGCTAAAGTCCAAATGTATCTGCAAAGGTACGGCTTTACTTGTGCCGTCAATTTTCGGTCTTCGCGGAAGCGACCGGACGTCTTCTGCCGGTACAAAAGTCTTTCTGAAGAAAGCTTCCCGAGTCCGAGGAAGGGATAAATATCGTTTCTCGAGCCGCCTCGTAGTTGTTCATCGGGCTGCTCATCTTGCCGAAGGAGTCAATGCTATGCTACGCCTGCACGCCCAGCGAACCGCTCCGTGTCCTTGGGTTACCATGCAAATGACGAGTTCAAGACCCGGTTTAAGCCGAAAAAGCAAAGGAAATTCGGCAACAACCATTTTTTAATGCGAATAAATTGCACAAATATGATGAAATATGAGTAGACAAATGGAAAAATAAACTATTTATAGTCGGACATTGAACAACATCGGTGAAATCTGACTACTGCCTCGAAACCATCACGGGTGAGCGGTGATTATCAGGCTGCCGCTTGGCAAGAAAGTCCGGCTCCGACCACCTGAGCCAAATAGAAATCCCCCTGGGCGGGCTTGAACCACCAACCTTTCGCTAAAACAGCCCGAACCCGAACACCGATTGTACCGCAAAGCCAAGTAATTTAGCCCAAAATAACAGGAATTTACGTCCGCGCCTTTCGTAAACCTCCCTGAAACAGATGAAGCACGCACGTTCAAACTCCACGTTATCCTCCGCGACTTTTTAATCGGGATTTACATCAGCTGGTCTAACTTCAGTCGGACCAACGCCGGCTCCGACCGCACATGCTCTCACGCACAAAACCACTAAACACCTCTCTCAATGCGACGGCCGCGGAGCTCTCGCTGACTAAACTGCATGTCGCAAGAGTGAACGATGTTACGCAACCGGCCAAAGGATATAAAGTGTGCGAGATAGATGCTGTAACACAACCCTATTTTTTTTTCCCGGGGATAATGTTGAATGAGAAACCATCTGGACGAGCCTCAAAGCACCTTCTCCGAGGGAAGGGTTATCAGAAAAATCCGTGCAGGTGTGAGTGAAACTTCAGCGAGATCGTCGTTCCGGGGTCGAAATCCGATGCTAAAATTTCATCAGAGGAGCTCACACACACACTTCCTGTTAATGCTGCTTCCTACTTGCCCCCCCCCCGTCTGAAGAACGGGGGGCTCAGACAATCTGTGAATCACTTGCCTTGTGTTTATGAATTACTGGTCTCTGTGACAAAATCATAAAATGTGTTCATCAGAACAACGGCTGGATGCAGATGGAAGGGAATATCACTTTCTAAAAGGACAGAGGAATGGTTTCAAATATACTGCTCAAAAAAATAAAGGGAACACTTGAACAACACAATGTAACTCCAAGTCAATCCCACTTGTGTGAAATCATAGTGTCCACTCAGGAAGCAACACACATTCATTTGGACTTGTTTTAAGGACATTACATCAAAGTTGGATCAGCCTGGAGTTTGTTTTTACACTTTAATTTTGAGTGTGATTCCTAATCCAGACCTCCATGGGTTGATACGATTGATTTCCATTGATCATTTTTGTGTGATTTTGTTGTCAGCACATTCAACTGTGTAAAGAGCAAAGTATTTCATCAGAATATTTCATTCATTTAGATCGAGGATGTGTTTTTTAAGTGTTCCCTTTATTTTTTTGAGCAGTGTATATACACAGTGTGCGTGTGTATGTACATCCTCCTATACATTAAGTATGTATGCATGTATGTATGTACCATTTCAATACAGACACACACAAACATATTTTGATTTATTAAATGTGTGCATATACACACAGGCTAACAGTATGTGTTATCGCTAAATGGGGTATCTGTATGTACTGACACTATACACACACACACACACACACACACACACACACACACACAGATGTAATGATTTATTAACTATGTGTGTGTATGTGTGTGTGTGTGTTTGTGAATACTCCCATGCTTATAGTATGTGTTATTATAGATAGAGTACAACAAATAGAGTATCTCCTGTATATGTACATACATACAGTATGTATGTACTAACCCTATACACACACACAGATGTATTGATTTATTGCATGTGTGTGTGTGTACTCCCATGCTTACACTATGTGTTGTTATAGATAGAATTCTACAAATGGAGTATCTTTTGTATATGCTCATACATACAGTATGTATGTGCTAACCCTATACACACACACACAGATGTATTGATTGATTACGTGTGTGTGTGTGTGTGTGTGTGTGTGTGTGTGTGTGTGTACTCCCATGCTTACAGTACGTGTTGTTATAGATAGAGTACTACGAAAGGAATATCTCTTGTGACGAGCACAGACAGACGATAACCTGTTTTCAGAACACACACACACACACGAAGATACCGTAGGTTTCTTGAAAACAAAACAAACATGTATGCTTGCATGTGCAGGCGTACACACTGCTATACATGCAGCATGTGTTGGGATGGATGGACGTATAAATGAACATTAAGGTCCATAAAGAGGATTGATGATCCCTGGGAGGTTCTGGGGCAGCATCTCCAGTCACAGGCGATTAGGGCTCTGACAAAGTCCTCAGACACTTTTATTTGGTCATTTACTTTGGGCTTTGTCCTGCTGTGACATTTGATTACACGCCCTGTCTTGGATCTTTTCGGACCGGGCCTCCCGCCCCGCGCCCTCGCCGCGGTCCATTCTCCATCGGTGAGCTCAACATCAACGCCTGACGGATGGAGTGTCTGCATCTGATACACACACACACACCACCCCCACCCACGCTGGAGAAACACTCACATTTCTATGTGTGGGTGTGGGCAGGGCGGGCGCCCCGCTATAAACGTGGACCCTCGGCGGAAAGATAGGCTTTTCTCTATTTCTACAAATCAGCTGATGGGGAAGAAAAAGGAAAAATACTTGACTCACACTATTCTCTATGAATCTATATTTTTGACCAGTTTGTCACCTTTATTTATTTCATTTTCATGGTTTCTTTAGAATCTAATTGTCCTTGAGTGTAGCTTTAGAGGTGCCTTAAATAAAACGTATTACACACCTATATAATTTTAATTAAACCTCTCTGAGCACTGAACACGAATTCTAACCTCAGAAAAAGAAAACTAAATCAATATTTTTTTATTTTTGTTGTTCCAGTTCCACCGACAAAATCAGTCCAGCTGATGCAGTTTTTATTCTGGTCAAAAAAAATGATTCGGTTGTTGTTGTTTATGTGCTGCAGTAATAAGCACCTGCTTGTCCTTCTAAGCCAATGTGTGTGTGTGTGTGTGTGTGTGTGTGTGTGTGTGTGTGTGTGTGTGTGTGTGTGTGGTCATTGGCTTGCTAGCAGTGCATATTTACAGGGCAGAGGCCAGTATTTTAAGATGAATACATAAATGAAATTTAGGTCAGTGACACAAGCCGGCCTCCCCTGAGTCAATGGAAATATAACATAAGGAATTGTTAAATAAAATTTAATGTTAATACTAAATAATATTTTGTTTTCCTTTTTTTAACTAAATAGATTATATTTATTATGCACATGGTTCAGCTCCCTGTACGTTTAATAGCCCGAATCTTGCAAAAAATAAAAATAAAACAAAATTAAATAAGAAAATGGATAAGTTAAAAAAAGCATAATTTTGATGGACAAAAAAAATCGGTCCAATAAAAATATAAAGTGGAAACGGGATTGTTATGGAATCCTAACCCAATATGACACAATTAATTTTTGTATAATCAACTTCCTTGCGTCTTTATTCAGAGGGTTTCGGAGGTATGAATGTGTGTGTGTGTGTGTGTGTGTGTCGCTGCCTTGAATATAGCGACTTCATCCATCTAAAAAGCGCTCCGTGGGAAAAAGATGGGGGTAAAAAAGAAAAAGCCAAACACGTTTAGTATGCTTTTTTTTTTTTTTTTTGGTTTGTTTGTTTGTTTTTTGCTTGTTTCCGTGACAAATCTCCCACGCGTTCCGATGGATCCACTGCATCACGCACACGCAGAGAGGAAGGAAGGACGGTGGAGAGGGAGGGAGGCCATCGGCTGGCGCACAGTGAAGAACCGACATCCATCCCTTTTTGAAATATTAAAAAAGTAAAATAGTTTTTTTTTTTTTCTTCCTTCTTCACTGAATATAGCGGAAAAAATGAAGCCACTCCGCTTCCGGGGGGTGGAGAAGCTCTGCGGTGATTATCCTCAACTGGTTTTGTTTAATGCCTTTTCTATCAGCCGTGGCGTGGGAGAGGTGCTCCTCCAAGAGTGGTGTCAGTGAGGAGGAGGAGGGGATGAGAAAGAGAGAGAGAGAGAGAGAGAAAGAGAGAGAGAGAGTAATTGATCGCTCTCCACAAACAATATCTTGTTAGTCTTCCTCCCCGGCTGCAGCTTTTGCGCGCATCGCCGTCCTGCGCCCTGCACGCCGTCCACGCGGAGCGCAGCTGCGGAGCCCAACATGCGGCTCCACCCGTGATCGCAGGTCCGGAGCGTGTTCGTGAGAGCCGACCCCACCCACACCCACCCACCCACGGTCACCATGACCTCCAAGGACGACCCCGAGTGCGCCGCGGTGCTGATGGAGGAGCGCAGGCGCAGCCCGCTGGATCACCTGCCGCCGCCGGCCAACTCCAACAAGCCGCTGACGCCGTTCAGCATCGAGGACATCCTCAACAAGCCGTCGGTGCGCCGGTGCTGCTCGTTCGTCGTGGCCGCGCCCGGAGACAAGCTTCCCCCGGCGGGTCACGGCATCTCCGCGCGGTCGCTGCTCGGCCAGACGTCCCCGCTGTGCGCGCTGGAGGAGCTGGCCAGCAAGACCTTCAAGGGCCTGGAGGTCAGCGTGCTGCAGGCTGCGGAGGGTAGGCTGGCCGTGAAAAACTTTTTTTTTTTTTAGTTTCTGAATACATTTAGAGGAAAAAAAAAATGACTTTTTTTTTTTTGGTAGAGGCGCGGGATTTATATGGGATGTGGAAAAAAAATCAAATTCAAATCGGCAGGAATATAGAGGCTTAATCAGTTTAACCCTCATATTATGTCAAGCGTTGTTATGTTATGTTATGTTATGTTTTGTTATGTTATGTTATGTTAAGGGTCAATTTGACCCATTTCACCCATTGACCCAATGGGTCAAATTGACCCTTAACATAATATGAGGGTTAACGCAGAAAATATAATTTCTGAAAATGAAAATAAAATTAGCTGCGTTCGAATATTTATTCATTTTATTTATTTATTTTTTACTCCTTTTATTATTTGTAATTTTTTTATTTATTTATCTAATTCATTTCAAAATTCCTCCGTCCAGGCAGGGACGGTCTGGCGCTGTTCGGCCCGCGGAACACCCCGAAGAAGAGGCGGAAGTCCCGCACGGCGTTCACCAACCACCAGATCTACGAGCTGGAGAAGCGTTTCCTGTACCAGAAGTACCTGAGCCCGGCGGACCGGGACCAGATCGCGCAGCAGCTGGGCCTGACCAACGCGCAGGTCATCACCTGGTTCCAGAACCGGCGCGCCAAACTCAAGCGGGACCTGGAGGAGATGAAGGCGGACGTGGAGTCCGCCAAGGCCGCGGGCGCGGTGGCCTTCGAGAAGCTCGCCAAGCTGGCAGAGCTGGAGAGATGCGCGGCGGGGGGGATGAGCGCGGACGCCGTGGGCGCTCCGGGAGCTCCGGGCGCCCGCGGGGACGTCGCGGCCCCCGGGGGGATCCCCGGGACCCCCGGGGGCCCCGCGGGATTCACCGACAGGACGGGCGGCAAGTGCTGCTCCGAGGACGAGGACGAGGAGATCGACGTGGACGACTGACGGCGCGACCACCCGCTGCGTGGAGAGGATTTTTTTTTTCCACGCACGCCAATCATTTCTGACGAACAAACGGGTTTCTGCTTTTTGATAACATTATTTTCAAACGATAATCACACAGAGAATCATGTGCAAATCGCTTGTGATAATTTAATATATTTCTAGGCCTCTTGCTTTGTACCCCCTCCCGTCCAAAGTGCCTTCGGAGCCTGCGAAACTCTGTAAAATATAGAAACAATGTAAAAAAAATAAAATAAAATAAAAAGGACTTTTTCAAATTACTTTTAATTAATTCTTGAATGAGGCTTCAAGTGTGTGTGTGTGTGTGTGTGTGTGTGTGTGTGTGTGTGTGTGTGTGTGTGTGTGTGTGTGTGTGTGTGTGTGTGTGTGTTCCACTTCCTGATGGATGGGCGGCCTTTCATTGAGACGCTCCGGACATGACAAGGCCAAACCATTTCATTTGCATGTCAAACATGACTACAATTATTAATCATTTGTTGCTAATAATAATAATGGCCATTATTATTATTATCATAATTGCTTTTAATTATTTTGTTGTTGTTGCTATTATCATTAATGTTAATCGTCATAATAATAATCATTATTATGCTTATCACAAGCCTGGTATTATTCAGTGTGTATTGGTCGCTCCTGTGTGCACAGCCTTGTTGCACTATATTTTGGTTTAAAATGCAAGTACTTAAAATACATGCATATATCCAAATGTACAATGTGTGACATAGAAAGAATGCGTCCGTTCGAGAAAAAAAAGCTGTGCTTTTTATACGCTTTTGGAAATAATATCATATCGTATACATTTGTACATATATACAATACACATTCATATAGTGTGTACATATATATACACATATATATGTGCACACTATATACATATATATATGTGTATATATATACATATATATTTGTATGTATGCTCGATCATAATTATAGGTATGCATCTTTTTAACGTGTCCCTATTTGTTTCCTCATTTGTTTGCTTATTTGTTTTATTGCCGTTGATGTTTATTTACACGATGTGCGTGGGTAAAATACGAGGTGACGCGGATTTGACCCCGTCTCGATCTTTTTCTTTGCTCCGTGCTATTGGTGCATCTAAAATAATAGGAGGCTGCCCCGAAACCCTGCTGCCGGCAATACAAGAGAGAGAGAGAGAGAGAGAAGGAATCATATATTCAATCGGCCGGAAAATTGAAGTTTGATACATGGACGCCTTGTTTGCAACGGCGCCTCCATCCGCTCCTCGCACCCGCCCTCATTCCTCCTGCCAGAACTAATATCTGCTGGGAATGACCACGTCAACACAGCCGTCCAAACATGTTATTATTAATTACTACATGATACATGATGTTGGTAATAAAACTAGCAGTAGTAGTAGTAGTATTAGTCGTGGTAGCTGGTTTGTTTTCTACTTTGCTCTTCTTTGTCTTTGTGCTATTAGACAAACCAACAAAACACAGAGGTTTTCATGTAGTCCTATAATCCAGTCGGGCAATTAGATATTTATAGATATATTTATAGATATTATAGATATTTAACAGTTTATTCTTGTTTTTTTTTCAGCTCTCACAAAGACAGACACTATTTTCACCCCCATCATCGTCCTGGATGCTTCCTAATACCTGACCTGAGAGCCGCTCGCTGTTTTTGCCTTCTGTTGTGTGTTGTTGTTGCGTTGTATTGTCCCGGTTTCCAGTGTGTGTTCCTGCTGCGGCTCGGCATGTTAAGCAGGCGGCTGTGTGTGTGTGTGTGTGTGTGTGTCTGTGTGTGTGTGTGTGTGTGTGGGGACCAGGCTGGAGCAATGAGCTGCCTCCGCCGCAGGGCACGGCTTGATTGATCACTAAATAGGCCAGATTTGAAAGTTTTAGTTATAACGTTCCTGTAGAGCCGCTTAACACTTCAAACTTCAATTTTACGGGCTATTGAACTAAGCATGTCCCTGACAAAATTGATATATGTATTAATTTACTTTAAGCAATGATTAATTACTATCCACAAAGAGAATGATCACACACTCTCCCTCCCCCTTTTGAAATTTGCATATTAATCAAATTCTAGTTGATAATTCAGATGGAGAAATGGATTTATCAACGCTCCGAGGCATTCTCCCTCGCTCTCTCTCGCTGTCTCAGCCTCCCAGCCCGAGGCCGGCCCGGCCTCAGTCCCTCCCCTGGTTGCTAAGCTGCTTGTTGAGTGTATTAAAATCAGAGGTGCAGAACGAGCCCGCCTGGATATTTGGTGAAACAGAAATTGCCTGTCCGGTTTTATGACGCGCTCATGCTGAGCAGGCTCTTCTTCTGTCATGGCGGCGGGATTTACGGACCCTGTGAATGTGTGTGTGTGTGTGTGTGTGTGGAGGCTCCTACGTGCACGCCGAGGGTTCTGATGAATTGTTCTGCCCGGACGAGTGGAAAGAGAGAAAAAAACAACCAGTCAAGAACGTGAGGATGTGAGTGTTTCGGCCAAATGACACGCCGCGCCGTGACGTCATATTTACACTTTTCAGGAGGAGAGAACGATAAAGCGGCACAGATAAATGTTTCATACTTTCACTATGTATTTTTATTTATCTACATATCCTGTGACCGTGCATTGATTCATTATCTGCACCGTCTAGGGAGCAACGATATTTAGAAACAACGGCTCTCGGGTGCAGGGGGATCAACAACAGACAAAAACAAGCTTAAAAAGCAGGACAAAACACAACAATATAACAATAGCAGCATCCCCGGGTGAGAGAAACCAAAAATATTTTAAAAAATATATATATATAAATAATAACGAGAAGAATAGAGATAGATATGTAGAAAAACAAGGTGAAAAGTGGACAAAAATCCCCCAGTTGCCTCTTGGGGAAAAATACATTTTTTCTGACCGTGATTGTGAAACAAAGCATCTATTGGACTGCGCTGTATCTGTAAGGGAGGTTCAAGGGTTCGTGGTCGTGCCGACTTTAGTGCGATGAGCAATCTGGGGTAAAAACTATTTTTCAATCTGTTCATCTTCGCCTTGATTGTCCTAAACCTCCTCCTGGAGTCGCCGGTGTCCAGGGATGGATCTCTGAGGATGCTGTGGGCTCTCCTGAGGCGGCTCGTCCCCAGCCAATCACAACCATTCTTTCTGGACAAATTAGGGTCTCCAATCAACCTCCTGCATGTTTTAGGAAGTTGGCGGGATCTTCTTGTTGTGAGGCGGAAAACAAGAAAGTGTGAGGGTCCAACATGGAAGATCCGAAGCCTAAACTTGAATGCTCGGGTTAGCGCTTGATTTAAAACAAAAAGTAACAAGTCATTCACTACGGACGCAGATCTTTATTGAGCCAAAAGACGAACGGAACCCAACGGAACCCGACATTTCCGGTTCGATTCCCAGCTGCTCCCAACCTGTCCGAGTGCCGTCGAGCAAAACGCTCAAGCTTCAGCTGCTCCTCGGCTGCCTTCTGCTCATGTTTCTTCAATGATGGGTTCAATGCAATGGTCAACTTCCGCTGAATGTGACAATAGAGGTATTCCTTTTTTTGCACCGTGGCACAAAGGTGTCAAATCACCACAAAGGTTGTCCCATGACACTCTCCATGAGGAGCACGTCTGGACCGCTCTCTTTAAAATGATTTACACGATCGTTCACGGAAACCAGGAGTTTTGCTCTTGCATTTTGCAAAATTATAAAAAAAAAAGAAGAAAAAATTGGTTCCAAACATGACTCAGAAGAAATGTGTCGGTTTGTTTTCCTTCCATCAGCCGATCGATTCAGAGTATCAATAAAGAGTCGCTTAGCAGCCGAGAAAAATGACATTATGATCTGCTGTGTCTCCGAAGCACGGGAAAAAACAACAGCTCCACCTCGCTTCTGACAAAGCATGTTTATCTTTTCAAAGGTGATCAATAATTACATTGATCTCCGTGGCGCACATTTTTTTGACTGCCTATCAACATCCGGCGAGTAACAAAAGCTGAAAGGCAGATTTTACGCTGCTTGAGTCACGTACAATACATGATACATTTTCACAGCCTCCTGTGAACATCTGACACATGTACATTTATAATTATTATAGATGATAAGGATAGTGATAATTATTATAATCATCTGAAGCAAAAATAAAGAACAAAAGATGGACCAAAAATGACAATAAAATTGGACAATAATAATAATGGGAAGCAAAAATAAAGAAAAAAGATGGGATGTAATAATAACAACAACAACAACAACAACAACAACAACAACAACAACAATAACAATAACAATGCTAATAATAATAATGATAATTATAATAATAATAATAACAGGAAGCAAAAGTAAAGATCCGAGATGGACAAAAAATAACAATAAAAATTTAAGAACAATGGTGGAGGAAAAAATAAATACATATTGATATCATAAATATATTGTGTTTATAGTATATTATAAAAATATTATTAATAATGATAATAATTTTGGGGTGGCACAGTGGCAGCACTGTGGTTCGCGCTTCCACCTCACAGGAACAAGGCCCCTGTCTGGAGTCCAGCGGTCAGAAAACATGCAGGAGACTCTTAATTCCCAGATATGTGAAGGAGTGTTAATGGTTTTCTGTCTCTATATCAGAGACGTTGTGGTCGGGTTCAGTCCAGGGTGGAACCCCCCCTCTCGCACAAAGACAGCTGGGACGGGCTACAAAAGAGATGCCAAGAGATCTCTACCAAGAGGTTCGGGACCTGGTGGGACCACCATCCACGGCACCATGGTCCTCAGAGACATCTGGTGGAATTTTGGATCTTAACTTCAGCCAATATGGTCGTGGACGCCAAGAAGCTTTTTTTTTCTTTTATCCATCAGCTGTGATCACATCCTGCCGGAGGTTATGTCATCTAGTTTTGCCTCACAAGCTTGTTGTGAAGGTTCTAAAAAATGGTTTTCTTCTCACAGGCTTCAGTGTTTCATGCGCAATCTGAGAAATCACACACTCAACGGTAGTCTGTATGAGTGTGTGTGTGTGTGTGTGTGTGTGTGTGTGTCCGGCTGTTTGGATGGCGCACAAATTCCACTGTGAAAGGGGTGCATGTAGCACTTCTGCTTGTGTATATGGATAACTGACTTCAAGCAGTTTGCTTCTGCAAATTTAAAAGCGTCCTGACAAACACCAGTGGACTTCTTCCTCAGTGCTGCTCGTGCAAGTGTGTGCAGCCAAAGTGTACATAAAACCCAAAACTTATGTGCATATGCAGCTCATTTGCGTTCAAATTTATCAAGCGTATGATGGCATCAACATGGTGTATCTGGACTCTAGACTCAATCACGTGACGTCCACCTGCATATTTTTGCATATACAAGCACTGCTGCCGGGGAGGAGAGCAGGCTTGGGAGTTCTGTCGGGATTCATGCGCTTCCTGAAAAGTATTCCTTCATAATTGGTCATAATTTCAATGTATATCATATTATTAAGTGAATATAAGCCTACCAGCAGAATCTTATCAGTTGAAAACAAAACACTTACTATCTACCCAAGTGGCCCCTCTCTTTGAAAGTACTGCATAAAAAAAGACATTAAGATGTGATTTTTCATGCCCTCGGAGCAATAAAAGCACAGTCAAGTGTCATGCATGACAGGGCGAAGGCATGTGGCGCTCGTGTAACATGACACTCGCGGCATAGTTGCATTCGCCCACTGCAGCCGAGTTGCTCTTACATACCTACCGCTCGTGCTTTGAAAGCAAACCATTATTTTCAAACTGTGCAATATTGAAAAGCTGGCACTTTATCTAGATGATGCCTTCCATCAGTTTATGTGTGTGTGTGTGTGTGTGTGCATGTGTGTGTATACTAATGCAGACAACTGTTACTCTTTCCCCCACTAACAGGTAATCTAATTGATATTCACTGCTGGACAGCTTTGCAGCATCAGTTTGAACAAGAATGCATGGAGTAATGTTCGTGTGTGTGTGTGTCTAAATTCGGATATGGACTTTAACGTGTTAATTTTAATCAATTAATAACAGAAATTAATGTGTTGACAAAACGCATTTTAACGCTAATTTGGAGGGCGGAACCTTTCTGCAGTGGCCGAAGTTCCGGGGGGAAGGATTTCAGTGACGCACACTGTGCAGCAAGAGTGATAACAGCGATGTTACCACGCTGATTGAACGGGTATTTTAATAAAAGAAACGTCCGAGAGGAAGTGTAAACGCAAAAAAAAAAAAAAAAATGCCGTTCTTTTCTCTAAATGCTAAAAGGAGTTACCATCTCAACATGGAGCAGGAATCGAGGTCGGTAATATTAGCTTTGTACACATGCACAGGTTGCTAATGCTAACCGTGTTGTGATAATCACAGGATTGCTAATGAAAGCTAGCAGTGTTTTTGATTGGAGACTATTTATCTTTTCCCGGATAGAAGATCGGAGCTCTCAGGAGGCGCTGCAGATCCATCCAGCAGATGACAATTACTGACTGCCGTCCAAAAAGACAAATAAGTCCAGCAGCTGCATAAAAAGGATGTAACAGGTGATGTTAAAGAGATGGAAGTGTGTGTCCTGCACTCATCTATTGGTCTGTGTCGAAGACTGATGGGACAATAAACAAGATGTTGAAGTTTTAAGATGTTAATTTTAAGTTCAAATGTCTTTTTTTTCTTGTATCACCTGTTGAAATGTGTTATATTTGGATCTGTTCACACACTGTGTGCAGGTAAGTATATATGCTGTAAATACATGTATATACTGATTGATCGATTTACATCGCTTGGTCATAATATCGTACATTTTCACATCAATCATTCAATTTGAACAAAGTCATCAATTGAAAGAACAATTATTTGGATAATATCGATGCTGTCCTGAATGACAAATGCATTGTGCAGAAAAAACTGGCCTGGGAACTTTGTCAAATAATGGAAAACTATTTATCGCAACTCTTTGAGGGCAGGAAGTTAGTTGGTGTGAGAGAAGAGGACACTGGTTCGATCGAGGAAATTGATCCGCTGTGGCGAAAAAGAGGAAGAAAAAGAAAAGAGGAAGATTCCTCGCACCTCTTTATATGAAACACATTTTTCAGGCAGATTGTTCTATGATGGCACTGCACGATACAAGAATTCCTACAAAAAATTCCTAAGGCTCTGCTTATAGTCAAGGGTAAAAGTCGGGATACATAAGAAATCAACACAGATATTTTCTATAACACACTAAACACGACTCATGGTTATTAGTTGAGTAAGAAGATTAAATTTGGGTTTGTGTTGAATGCAGTCTCTGTCTGCCTGTCCTCTGCTGACACCTCGTGGTCAATATTTGCTATTACAGTCATTGCCCTCCACCCAGTGTGCGTCTGTGTTAACTCGAGGTGTGTTTATTCACTTTTCCGTGACCTAAGTGACTCTTTTTCCGTATAATTTAAAAACCGAGTATAATAGAATTGCAATAAATTGTTTCAAGACAAGTGTCTTGTATTTTGTGGGCTCGATGAGCATGTCGTTGCAAGTTCGCATACGTATTCGTGATCATTTAAATCTAAAAGTCTGTCTGCAAAGTGCTGGTTTTGCGGTTTCATCCTCCACCCTCAGCCGGATCCTCTAAGACAAAAATGCAATGACATGTTTACGCTTAAAATCAAAGGAGGCGGCGGGTGTTTGTTTACGTCTGGTGGAGATGGCCGCGCAGATAGCGAGAGAGACGGTGATGACAGCAGCCGTCCCAGCTGGAGCTCCCACTTATCTAGCCGAGGCCGCGGTCTGTTCGGCGTGCAGCTCTGCTTTACCTCTGGCGAGGCTCTCACATTGTCCGTTCACCTCACTGGTCTGAGACGAGGCCGAGACTGAGACTTTACAAAGACTCGTGGATAAATCCAGCTAGATTCTCTCACTTTTTTTTGTTTTTCAAGCGTGCAATGTTGTCACGGACTATTTGCAGAGCCCTTTTTCCTTCCCCGCTCGGTTTGCGATACGTAGGAAAGTTGACGTCCAACAAGCCGGATTGTTGGAGCCGCAGCTCCACCATCCGCTCGTCTTTCCCGACGGTCCATATTGATCGGGATCTCCTTACCGTTTATCCAAACGGCAAAGAAATGATTTCCTTTTACGGGGTTGTGTTGTTGAGCTCATCTATCGCTCGATGATTGTGTTACGTCAAGACTGACGAGAATATCAAACGCGTTTGATCCTGTGGTAAGCCCAAGACAAGGTAAAGACTGAGCTAGGACTGGGCTAAGACTTAAGACTAAAGCGCGAGATGACTCCAGTAAGACTCTTGAGATGTCCTTCAGATTTTCAGTTTTAAGTCCACGACTGTGAGAATCGCAAGGTGTAACCCCAGCATTAGTCTGTGATACAATCTTTCAAAGATGATGGTAATAGGTAAATGTTGCAGGAACTCCCGGGGTCTCCGTGGTTTTTTTTTCGTCTCCGGTCCGGGTTGAACTCGCCTGTCGCGCGTTGACAGCCGGGATGAACCCGTCCTCGCTCCCAAGGCTCGCCTGCTAACGGTGAAAGTTCCCTTAGCGTCACATACCCACGCATTAGACACCCCTTTCTAGGCTCCAGCAACCCCCGACCACAGGATGAGCAGTATCGATAATGAATGAATGAACGAGCAACCGGTTAGTCGTGAAATACTCAAACACGCGACACAAATTCAACATTTGTACATTGTAGTATGACTACACATATATGTACATACATATATGTTTTTTTCCTCCCCTTTGTGCATGTCTTGTATGCTGCATGGTGGATGCTGCAGCCCCACAGCTACTGCCGCTAAAACCAAACACGCCCAAGAGTTTCAGGTATCGCTCATGGATTTCTCAAAGACGGGTCACCTGCAGGGAGCTCCAAGGAGAAGAGCCCCAAGTTGGATCATCACCTCGAGATGAGGTTGTAGACATACTGGCAGAGTAGTTGTAAGCTTGTCAACAACATTCCTATCTAAATATTTGGAAAAGAAATCCTGCTAAAATGTCGGTTGGTCACATAGAACTAGTAACCAAAACAACATGGCACTTCGAAACGTGTTTGCTGTGCAACAAACGGTTTAACAAAGAAATAAATAGAAGGTTTCTTGCAAAAATACATAGCAAGCGAGGAAATATCTGCGCGTCTGCCGCGTTTCATTTTTCACTTTCTTTAAATATTAATGCTGATTTATAACCCATAAGCATGCACATTGTTTATCTGTTACTATGGTAATTGGAACGACCGCTGTTTCTTTTTGCAAATATCAGTGTCTCAGATTATGTTAAAAACAGTTTGAACTAATAATGAAACTATTGGGATGAAAATAGTAAATGTGAATCTACGAATTTGGAAGCCGCAGCGGTATTAAACCCTAATAGTTCACATTTCCGCTCGTGACGTGTCACATTGATTAATATTTTCCCAAGATAGAGATGTTTGATCTGCACCGTTTTCCATATTCTCCTCAGTGAAGGAGTCAGGAAGCGAACCGGCCGCGTTCCTTGTTAGTAAATCCAAATATTTGATCGAAACTCTTCAAAATTCTGTCTTTTTACTGGACAAACTTTCAAACTGCTGATGTTCCTCCATGATTTATCCGCAAAGAGAGTTGAGACCATACATGGGAAAGTAATGGCCTTATTTCAGTTTTATTTTTTCCTTCTTTTAATGTCTTTCTTATTCAACCGGGTGTTTCTAAATGACGACCGCAGCTTCCGATGAGATGATTAGCAGAAGCTTCGCTGTCACCGTCGAGGAGTTGCAAGGGCCAGAGGGCAAAATGGCCGGGGTCGCTGTGTCGAGTGACACGACGAACCCCCACGAAGGGAGGCGCAAAGGACGGTCGTTCAAAAGTCAACTTTTTCGTAGATCAGTGAGTATCGAGGAGAAATGGGACGGCGTTATAGTTCTCGGGACTGGAAAATATTACCGCTTGGCTCCGACCACCGACCTGGCAGTTTTCTGGTGCAAAATAACAGGCGGGGGAGCTTTTTCCTCACGGCGTCTCTTAATTCCCACCATAGAAAAGAGGGCCGAGTCTCCTTTTTGTCCGCCGGGTCCGGAGATTTCAACGGTCCCGGCTGTCTGTTTTGTTTTCAGGCTTTGCGGCAACAGACAAGTCTGAGGTAATGAGATACGCCGCGTTATTCCGAGTGGAAAAAACGCGGGCGGGGGGATCGCAGATCGAAAGCCCACCCTCCGCCCCTCTTCGGGCCGAGGCCGAAGCCAGGAGAGCTGATTGATGAAGAGGAGAACGAGGAAGCTCGGGTCGGAGAGAGATGAGAGGAAATTTTTTAATTCCTCCTCCCTCAGTCGCAGGGAATCTTCAAATCTTTGTAGTTAATACCTTAAAACAGTTAAGACAATTTATATTTCATTGTATTTCTTATTCTTCCTCCTTCCTACTTTTATCTATTACTGTTATGTTTTCGCTTGAAACTCTGGCACAACAATTTCCTTCGAGATAAATAAAGTTGTTCTCATTCGAAAACACCGTGATACTGCAGTTATTGAGTCACGGCAAGTCTGCACGCATCCCAGAATATGTCCCAAATCAAAAGTCAATGTCTTATTTCAAGTAAACAGCTGCTCAGATAGCGTCCTCATACGGATTATATTGGTTTAAAAGAAAAATTGTATATTTTGGTATATGGTATATATTATTATATGCTAGTTTGCAGTAGCAGTTTGGCCAAAATACAAGGAAACGACTTTCTGTAAGCATTCAGACTGTCTATGTGTGTGTGTGTGTGTGTGTGTGTGTGTGTGTGTGTGCGCAGGTGCCCACGTGCACAAACGTCCGTAACCAAGACAAAGATAACAGAAAAGAACGGGTGTAATTGTGTGAGCGGAAACATAGAGTCTCTTTCTTTTCCCTACATTGTCAGTGCCTCCCATCCCCAACACTTACAGATGCGTGCACACACACACTTACCAAGCACTGTGTGTGTGTGTGTGTGTGTGTGGACGCGGGCGTGCACGAATATGCAACAATACCTGCGCTCTGTCTCAATCTGTCAGCCTCTCGCACACTGAGATCTATCTTCAGTGGGCGAGAGTGGAGAAACCCAAAGAGGGGACGGTAATTAAACCTCGGGGTACATTGTGCGTCTGGATGTGTGTGTGTGTCTGTGAGTGTGTGTGTGCCTGTGTGTGTGTTGTCGTTTGTGCGTTAAATTCACCTCTCACAATGAAACATGCGGCATGCATGTGTCCCAGCTTGCCAACGTGTGACTATGTGTGCGTGCATGCAACACTTTGTGCAGATCTTTATATGTTCACGAATGTGTGTGTGTGTGTGTGTGTGTGTGTGTGTGTGAGACAGTTTTATTACCAGCAGATGGATGCAATATCTTGTCTACACGGCCAGACGCTGTTGACAAAATGATGTCTTAATTTCCTTCAGGGAGAGGAGAGTCTCCACATCAGTTTTAAACTCAATCACCCAGCAGGCCGAGCGACATCCCTCACATTTCTATTAGTTTAATGCTTTGCTCAGCGCTGCTAAACCCAAACAGCTTTATCGCCTGCAACTAATGAATTATGGAACGGGGTAAAGTTGAGGAGACGAGTAGTTTGCGGCGAGACCCGTCAAGATGACGAGTGGTGGAATTTGTTTAGCTTTCGTGGAGGATTAAGAAGCGTTGCCTCCGGCCGCCGGCGTGCACCATCAGGTCCGGCTCGGAGCCACAATCTTTAACAATCATCGACTCAGACGTAATCCATGCACAACCACGTGACTAGAACTTCGGAATAAATTGACGTGACGAAGTAGGAACGGCACCCTGACGCTGGAGGAATGGCACGAAGACTATTTTTAAATCAATGACAAATGCACAAAAAATCCTAGGACACTAACTAGCTGGCTTCATCGCTAAGGGATGGTGATGGGAAAAGTCCGGCCAGAATTAGCTGATGCTGTTCACGTGGATAATTGAGAAACGGGATTTTTGCATAAATGAAAAAAATGAAAAGAATTAACATTGAGAGTGTATTAAAAAAAAAAGAGGTTTCTCCACAGATTAATGCTCTCCAACGTGCGCGTGTTTCATCTTCATGCTTAATTCATCCTAAAAGTGGAGATTTCACTGAAACCCAAAAGTGATATCTATCGATATCTGCAGGATGGTTCACGGTGATTCGTCTAATCGCCAGTCGATCTGGATAAATAAAAACTAGAAGATAGGAAACTGGGATGTGACGCGTTTCGATGGCCCTTTCCGAGATACTTTAAATATACCGTTCTTGGATTTGTACCTGCTGAAAGTGAATATTATTTCCGCATTATTTCCAGAGGAATCCGGAAAACGTCTCTCACAACCCCACGGTGACATGAAATTAACAAAATAATAATAATAATGGACTGCAAATCAAACAGTAAAGTAATAATAATAATACATAGGATTTGTATAGCGCTTTTCATGGTACTCAAAGACGCTTATTATTATTATTATCATGAGAGCGATTAGTCTTTGGTTAGTTGGTTGGAGAACCGTAGCAATAGAGCAATTTGTCTTTGGTTTAGCTGGTGAATGGTTACATTAAACATTAAATTATAAGGTATAAAGTGCACGCAGGTACAAACTGCTGGTGAGGTGAAAAGACGACACACATTTGACGGCGTGAAAACTGAATTCTATAAATATGTGTCATTTGAATATAGAGATATATAGAGAGAGAGAATATAGAGAACATCACTAACTCCTATTGCTGGTCTATGTTTAGTGAAGAACATATAATAAATACATACGGTAACCAGAGAATACTTACTTATAACACAATAATTAATGTAAATAAATAGCGATGACACGCTCAGGTGTGTAACAACACACTTCCTCGTCACACGAAAGGGTCTAATAAAGCCTCCCTGCTGTCCAGCAACATCCAGCTCGCTCAGACAAATATACAAAAAATCAGACCTGATTGATCCGATCATTAAGTCTAACCTGAGTCACATGTTGGGACCAGCCCACCCACACACACCGACACACACACGCAGACATTATCCCTGTTTGTGTGTGTGTGTGTGTGCATATTGGCTGTTGGTGGGTGGATGCTGAGCAGCTCCGTCCAGCTTTGAGAGGGTAATCCATCTCCATCACTTAAATGATTATCCCCATTAATCTGCTGTAAACTAATAAAGTAAACACCAACCCCCCTCAACTCTGGGTAGGCGATCATTAAGTCTTTAGTACATTAATATGTCTTCATGTCCCCCCACCTTCTTATCACCTGGTGCTTCTGGCCCCTGGAGGCCCCCTGAGGCCTTCACTCTTTCTGTGTGTGTGTTTAAAAGGGGTGAGAAGAATGAAGATGCCCAAGCATGTGTGTGTGTGTGTGTGTGTGTGTGTGTGTGCTGACATGAATGAGAAAGCGTGTCATTGCGTCAAGGCGATGAGCTTGGTGGATTTAATTTCGCGGCGCGGGACTCAGATGGCCTCAGTGGTTGGCACAGTAATTTGCCTGATCAGGTTAGAGAGGGGTTTCGGTCGGTGATCAATCATCCAGGTTGTCACGGTGACCAGAGGGGGGGGGCGGGCTGGCATGAGGCTGCTTGTAATTGGCAATAGATTGATGTGACCGTTGCTTCCCTGGCTGGTCAAACAAAAGTTTGGTCAATTAAACATTGTTCAAATTTAAGATCCACCTGCACACACACACACACACACACACAGACACACTGTCACTCGGCAACCCACACACACTGGATTGCTTATGTTTTGCTTGAATTAATAATGACTTTTGGGAGAATGATAATGACAGGGAAAAAAAAGAGACCTGTGTGTGCAAGTGTGTTTGTGTGCATGTGTGTGTGTGTGTGTGTGTGTGTGTTAGCGAGACAGTGTAAGGAAAGACAGACGTTAAAAAAAGAAGAGTGATGGTACAGTAAGAAGGATGGAGGTCTGCTCAGTTTTAAACGTTGACACTGTTTACGTTGCTGAGTGATGCCATGCTGCCACTATTCATTTTGGACCTAAGCACAGTATTACTCTCTCTGACATGTACATACACACACACACACACACACACAAACACGGGATTTTTGACATTTAAATGTCTATGTGCAAGAATGAGTTATCTTGAGGCTTATATCATAAGTCACTTTGTGTCGAGCTGCTGCTCAGAGCACTGCTATCGACAGAGTAGCTAACTTGCTAACTCGTCAGTAGTGGCCATAATTGGCCCGTTTACCACATCGTGCTTCTACGTCCCAAATGTCGCCGTTCATAAAAACTAAGTGTGCAGTTGTACGCCTTCATTCCGGATATGTGAACTTTATTTGCAATTGAAACTATTTTTTTTGTCGAGGTTAGCGGCGCAGTGGTTAGCTTTGTAGGAGGTTTATTTAGCTGCACTCTGTGTTTTTAATCCCTTCCGATGCTAACCTCAGGGTTTTTTTTCTGAGAATAATTGCCTTTCTTTCTTTTCACCTGCTCATAAGTTATAAATGCTGGGTAGAAAGCCATTTTTAAAATGAACTACCAGCCATCGCAGGGTTTCCATCATGTTCAAGTCCCAATAATTCCTAACTGCTTAACTTCAATGAGTAATTGGTTATTTTCACAGCCTGCTATCGCATGAATAATTCATCTAGGTCCCACTAATTGCAAAATACCATGAGAAATTAAAAAGCAATTCAAACAAATCTACGTGTTTTATCTGGCTAAATATAAATATTCATTCATTCATCATCCATACGGCTGGAGCCTATCCCGGCTGTCATTGAGCGAGAGGCGGAGCCTCACCCTGGCCAGTTAGCCAATCAATCGCAAGGCCGCATACCGATCCATTCGACCATTGGTCCTCTCATTCGCACATAGTCATATAGACATACAACCATATTCTCCTCAGAGATATGTATACTTTATACAGCAATATGGATTAACGCTTCCAGTTGTATTGTAGAAAAGACGGGAAAAAACATACAAGAAAAGAGGAGAGTCGACGTGCCGCCGCTCGCATCCACGCCGCCATCTTGGAATCAAATTCACTCATTCACTCACACATTGTGGGATGTCCAGTGAACCTACTTGCAGACGCAGGGAGAAAACCACCGCGCAGCCTTAAATATCGCTAAATAAATGTGTCTGATGACTAGAATTAACATTTCGTGAAAGATTTCTGACATCCACGACATTGCCGCCAGTTGCAGGTCTGCTTCAGGGCCTCGTCTGACACAGGAGCCGTCAATCAAACCAGGGCCTCGTTTTTTTTTTCCTTTTTTTCCGGGGGTCAAGGTCTGTCAGTCAGCGGCGATCATAATTCCCTGTTGAGTGTGTTTCTCCAGCTTCCTACAGCTCATCGGAAGCTCTTGACTTCATGCCCCGAAAGCCTTTCACAGTCACCGCTATTTATGATCTGGAAAGCCAAGAGTTCACACACACACACACACACACACACACACACACAAACTGCCGGACAGCTGCTTCTTTAAAAACAGCTCGAAAAGACACTCTGATTCCACTTGATGGATATGAGAAGTAAAAGTTTGGTGATGAGCTCGGCCTCGACGCTGGGACACGACTGCAACTTTTGCCGGTTTAGCGATAATTCGAATGCTTGATCAGTCATGTTTACAAACACAAAATGTGTATTATTGTGTAAACGCGATGTGCATTATTCTTAAACATAGTATCTTTGCTTGGATCAACTAGCATGTGAACAAACACGCTGATAAATGTAATTCAATACGTTTTAATGCGTTATTATTGAACCTGCATTACCATGTCGAATTAAGTAACCGCTACCATATACTGAGATCTGTGTGCGCACACACACACACACGATTCATACACGTGATATTGTTCTTGGGTAACAATGTTGTGTCTAACGCTCGCGTGTTGCGTGGGGTTGTTGTTCCTGCAGGGGTTTTGTTTTTCACCGGCCTCTGATCCGGGCCGACCTCAGACCTCCGCCTTTTCGGTCAGGACAGTCCATTAGACCAATTAGGGGTGACCTTTGCCCTCTGGAAAATTAAAGGGGCAAACAAGTGGGGGGGGGGCAAAACATATTCCATCACACACACACACACACTCTCACACACACACTCGCTGTCTAATCTGTTTTCTGATCTGTGTTTCATCTCTCTGTCTCTGCCTTTCAGCCTTTTCTTGTTGTGAGGTGCAATTATAACATGTCACCAATGCAATCACACACACACACACACACACACACGTGCAGATGGGAAAATATATCATGCAAATGCTGTTTTTTGTTTTTTTTTCTCCAGCATCTCTGCCGTGAAATACTAACAAATCTGTCAGAGACGTAACTTTCCACCGGCGCGCTCCAGTTACAGCCGCACTTGAGTTTCAGCCTTACCACTTATTTGTTGTGAGGTGCAATTATAACATGTCACCAATGCAATCACACACACACACACACACGTGCAGATGGGAAAATATATCATGCAAATGCTGTTTTTTGTTTTTTTTTCTCCAGCATCTCTGCCGTGAAACACTAACAAATCCGTCAGAGACGTAACTTTCCACCGGCGCGCTCCAGTTACAGCCGCACTTGAGTTAGTCAGGGAGTCTGCAGTTTAATGAAGTGACTGGTCTGGCCGGTAGCGGGAGGTCTGTTAAAGCGGTTTGGAGTGGAGAGCGGTGAGAGCAAAGATACGCAGAGGCAGCACAAGTGTTTGGAAAGGAGAGTTTTCAGGGGGAGCAGAGAAAGAAACGAGAGAGAGAGCGAGAAGCTGCAGCTCATCCCTCTTTCCTGAGCCCAATCTGAATGTGAGCATGTCATTAAGCCCCTCCAACACACACACACACACACACACACACACACACACACACATACACAGCCCAACCCCCCCCCTGGGGAGGGGGGGGGGGGGGCAGAGGCACCAGCCAGTCTGTTTTTGAAGTGTGTGTGTGTTTGTCTGCGTGTACTTGTGTTACTCACTTTGTGGGGACATAAATCTGTTTACGTTTTTGGAACTCGCCTCCTCCTTTTGGAGAAAAAGAAATGTGTAAATCACAGCGCGGAGAGACGGTTGTGATTAGTTGAGGATAATTGTGATTTGTTATAATCTCAGGCGTGTTTTCTTTTGGGGTCTCACCTATTAAGAGGGATACCGGTTGGAATAAATCTAAAATTGAGATTTATAATTGCGGAATAAGCAAACATACCGGTAGACCTGGTAAAATATTTACCATACCATGATTTATCACTGCATAAATACAATTTGACTAATTGCCTTGGTAACAAAAACAAGTGACACTATTCAGCATAAAGAAAATAT
>NC_141285.1:792500-947500 GCF_037954325.1 Fistularia commersonii | reverse complement strand
CAGAAACCTAGAATGTCGCCCAGAGGTGTGGTTTATTGCCGGGATGTCACGGAAAACAGAGGGTTATTAGTTGCGGACCCCAGCGCTAAAACAGTATTTTGAAGTAATGTTAGAGGAGCGGCGGCGTTTCTGCCTCGCAGCGAGACGGTAAATAGTTCGAGTCAAACAGGGAGACGGACGTTCTTCCCAGAGTTTGTATATTCTCCGATTTCCTCCTACAGTCCAAAAACATGAAGTGCCTGTAGATTCATTGGAGATCGTTAAGTGCCCATGAGAGAGTGCGCTCTGACGGACCGGCCTCGCCTGATGACAGCTGAGATGGGCTGCAGCACCCCGAAACCATCAGTGCAGGATAAGAAGTGCAGATAATGAATGAATGAATGTCGTGGCGGCCGCCTCGCCGGGCCGCGCTCTTGGGTCCTCTTTAACCCTCGCTATTCAATCTGTACGCTATTCAATGAGTACAGCGATCCCTCGCTATAACGCGGTTTACTTTTCACGGTTTCGCTACTTCACGGATTTGCATGGTGCATCGTGTTCTGCATTCTGATTGGCTAAAAAGTCACTCCGCTGTTTCGCTACCTGTGCGTCAGTAACGTTGCAGTTTAATATGTACACGTATGTAAAACTTGCCAAATTTACATGACGTACTTGCAATTTCCAGTTTCTCTAAAACCCATAATGTTGACAAAACGCTCTGGAGCGACAAAAGCACCTTGCAGGGCCCAAAAGGCAGCGGAAGATGCGATCTATGGCAGATAAAGTTAAACTTCTGGACATGCTAAGGGAAGCTAAAAGCTATGCGGCTGTAGGTCGGCATTACGGAATGAATGAATCTTCCGTTCGTTCCATAAAGAAGGAAGAAAAAAACATAAGGACGACAGCAGCAAGAAGTTTTAATAAGGATGCAAAAAGGGTTGCAACTGTCCGCAATTTTTTTCATCATCATTTTTAATTTTCTCCCATTTAATCCAATTTCTCTGGTCAGAGTGGGCGGAGCTAATCTCCGCCATTTGAAGCCTTCTGTTCACATTGATGATTAAAATTATTATTTGACAGTACAGTACAGAAGTTATTTGTTGAAAAAAAACTTTCTAAAGTACAGTACTTTTATTTGTGAAACAAATGATTGAGCCTGTAAAATGGTTTGTTCTTACTTTTCAAGGTATAATAGAGTATTTAATTGGATAATAATTGTAAAAAAAAAAAAAAAAAGGTTTCTACTTCACGGATTTTGCCTATCACGGGTTCTGTTTGGAACGTAACCCCCGCGAAAAACAAGGGTTTACTGTACAATCTGACGACACTTTGTGTATCGGTCAACTCTTGGATGACAACTCGTGATCCAACTCTCGATTCTATAACACATCTCTAACTTAACAATGACCAAAATTGTTGTTTGATTTTTTAATTGACTCCTTTTTTTCGCCCCGGGATAAATTCATTATTCTCACACACCGAAGGGAGATTGCAATGTCGTTCGGCTTTAACGCACTGAGTGATCTTTGTGCCCGAAGTGTTCACGCCGGTACTTAGAGCTGTCCACTTGTGATCAGATCACAGGATATGCGCTAAGGCCACGTCTGAGCAGGGTTTCGATGCTACAGACGCCGCGGCTGCCAGCGCAGACTGTGAATCTGAATCTGTCTGCAACGGCAACGGCGGCGGAGAACTGGTCGCGACTGTGGACGTGGCCTGACGCCATGAAAGAGCGAGGAAACGGTCTGCCTGTGGAAGTGAGGGGATCCAGCTGCGATCCTGCACCGCTGGCAGCTGCTGGATGACGTTCAATCCCAAGGGAGAGATTGATCTAATGTTTTGTTCATCCAGGCTTGAAAATACATTTTCAGATGCATCTTGGTAAATGCAGCAAGACCCATAGGAGTCATCTAGAAGGGTGTGTCCAAAAAAAAAAATATATATATATATATATATATATATATATATATATATATATATATATATATATATATATATATATATCACATATACATATGTATACTTATATATGTGTATGTATGAATGTGCATGTGTGTATGTGTATATGTGTCTATATGTCTATATCAACACACATATACAGTATATATATGTACTTTTATGAATATGTGTGTGTGTGTGTGTATGCTTCAACTTATAAGTTATTAACACTCATTCATTGTTAATTGTGGGGAGAAAGACTCATGACAAAAGTGTATATCAACGCTGCTCATAAAATTAAAGGGAACACTAAAATATCACATCCTAGATGTGAATGAATGAAATATTCTCATTAAATACTTTGATCTTTACATGGTTGAATGTGCAGACAATAAAATCACACAGAAATGATCAATGGAAATCAATTAACTGGTGGAGGTCCGGATTTGGAGTCACACTCAAAGTGTAAAAAACACACTCTAGGCTTATCCAACATTGACTTAATGTCCTTAAAAGAAGTTAAAATCAATCAGTGGACAGTTTGATTTCACACAAGTGTGATTAACTTGGAGTTACATTGTGTTGTTAAAGTGCTCCCTTTTTTTTTTTGAGCAGTAGATATATATTGTATGTGTGATGTGTGTGTGTGTGTATAGTGTTCAGATGGAAAAAATAAACAAAACATAAAAACGACACAATATTTACCAACCACGTGTGTTCTTTCTTGTTATTAATCAAAGAAACCTCTATATGAATGTGTTCCTCTCTCAGCCGGCTCACTTGTTTACGTTGTCCGAGGTCCGATGTTCTGTGTTCTGGTTTGTTTGTCTCAAGCAGGGTGTCGCAGTCGCTGAAGTCCTTGCACAGGAACCCACGACTACATGTCTTCTTGATGTTGACGGGGTGCTCTAAGCAGGAAGTGCTTCGGTGAAAGGAAAAGTCCTTCCTGCAGAGTGTGACAACTGCTTTCTGTCGCTCGATTGTCCCTCGAACGTCCTAAGAGGAATCTGTCAATGCACAACGCTGGAGCACCAATCTGCACGGGTGAGTGGAATCAAGGGGTTTCAAGTCATTATGTGTTGTGCAATCATTAATCGTGTTGAAATTATATCAAATGAGTCATGCAAATGGATTAACCCGGATCGACATGTTAATTTTGATAGCCCTTGTACATACGTGTATACATACATATATGTGTGTGTATCTAAATACTGTATGCGTGCACATGAACTGTACATATACAAATATGAAAACCCTTTTTCCTGTTAATTCAACAGCATTGTTTAAAAGCGACAGTGCTGTTAATGTGGTTTCACGGGTTAGTAGATCATTATTCTATCAATGTACCCCATGTGACATTAGTCATCATGAGTTAACTTGTATGTTAAACCGTGACTTTCAGGTGTTCTCTGTTGATGGCGGTTTAACCTTAAATACAGCTGAACCTTTGGTCCTTTTTGCGATGAGTAAAGCTGAAAATCTTCCAGAGAACCATGACCTGATCTGCAGCGCCTGTGGTGGGAAGATGCATCTCGCATTAAGAAGAAAGTTGACAGAGCTGGCGCCAGTGCGGTTCAGGTCAAGGGTCAAGGACTCTGCAGGTAACCCCCCCCCACCGCCGCCCACTCTTTCAAATACAGAGAAAAGAAACAAAACAGGATCTGCAAGTTGCAACACAAACAGCTGCGAGGCTGAAGAAGCCACAGGCAGCTTTTAGATCAATGCACACACACACACACACACACACACACACACACACACATGCTCAAACGAAGCCAACATCTATTCAGCGGGCTATTCGGTTTGTTGACTGTTAACAAAATGTCTCCTCGGTTAAGATTAGATTATTTTAATTTAGGTTATTAATTCATTTTTTTGGTTAAGTCGACACTCGTATGGCAAAGTGACGGTTAGGTAGTCGAAGGGTTCACACATGGTTTTTGTTTGTTATTTATGTATTTGGTTATTTATTTGTTGTGCAAAATCCAAAAGTACTCCTAGGTTTCGGGAAACCTGAAATTACGGCAAGAAATCTTGCAAGAATGATCTTCTCACGCATGCAACCCTTGCATGTTTGAATCAGTCCGCTCTCTTTGGATCACAGATTACACCTGCAATATTTGGACAAATAATTCATCCCTGAGCTGTAAAATGGGCTAAAGGGGTGTAATTTCATATATGTGACAGATTGTTGCTGTTTCGCTTCCAGGAAACAGACTGAATATTGAACATTCCCGGCCTTTGAACAAACACATATTAGTCCCTTTTCATTTCTTTCCGGTAATTTGGCCGCTAATCATCATTATTGGGGAGCCGTTCACTGATTGGCTGTTCCGTGCATTAATATTTGATACGCATCGGTTTGGCCAATAAAAACCTATCGCAGCGAATCAAATATTAATATTTCAACGCTCCACTTTAAGTCATTAAGTCCCAGTTGGATTTGCAGGAGCGAGAAAAAGATCAACGACCTCCGTACTTTTAATTTTTCATACGACTCTTGCGCTCGCATTACATCGCATGAAACGTCTTTTGTTTTCCGTGATGTCACTTCCGGTTCGAGTCGCGCGGGCCGTTGATCATCTCAAATGCTTATTAATCATATCTAACGCATGCGCAATGACGCCAAACGGCCGCTAAAGAATAATCTATAATTATTTTTATTGACATTTAAATAATATGAATAATAACAATTATCATTATTATTTATTATAATAATTATTATTATTATTTATAATAACAATAATAATAATAGTATTGTTGTTGTTGTTGATATTATTCCGCCTTCATCTGTTTTTTATTCTGGCCCCGGGTAATAAATGGAAAGGTGCGCGGTTTTGCCTTCCCTCGCCAAACGTCATGAATTAATAATGGCGACAGTTCCATAAATACACAATATCCATCAATACTTCTTCTGCGGAGCGGGTGTGTAATCCGGACTCATTAGGCAAATTCACACGTCTGAACATGGATCAAAATCAGAGCGTGTCAGTGTCAATAGACCCACTCCTGATCTGACGGCTTTATTTGTTTCATTTCATTTGAAATTGATAATATTAACTTCAAAAAAAAAAAGTCTTATTTTTGAGACAGACATTCCGGGGGTTACTTTGGAACAGTGAATGAAAAGTGCATCCCTTGAGGACGCTTCCACATTATCTCACCGGAAAAAATCGCAAATTCTCCACCGGGATATTGAAACCGTTTCATTTTGCCATCTATTCGATGATTGATGATTTTTGACAGAAACATACCGCAGAAACTACACACGCCACCAACGAATTCACCCTTTTCTCGCTTGTTTTCTTTTTTGAAAACTTGTCGACTAAACGAAAGAAAGTTGAGTTAAAAAAAAAAAACTTTTGTTCAAACACTTGGATTAAACAGCAAACGTTTGAGGTTAAAAAGTAAAAAAAATGTGATTCACACACTCCAGGGATCGGGATCCACATCTCGCGCCGCCCTATTTGGCACCTTGATTGATGCTATTGCGCAGGCCCGGGGTGCACGCACGCACACACACACACACACACACACACACACACACACACACACACACACACACACACACACACACACACACACACACACACACACGCAGAGCTCCTGCAGGCAGTAGATAACGCGCGGAGCCGCAGCCGGTGCATCCCAGACCGGAGAGTCCTGCACGCGGCGTGCACGGCGCCGGGCGGCGGCTCGCGTTTTCGCGTTCTCGCGTTTTCGCGTTTTCGCGTTCTCGCGTGTTCGCGTTCTCGCGTTGCCATGGACTACCTCGGGATCCTGGGCGCACACCTGCAGCAGCAGCAGCAGCAGCAGCCGCTGGCGGAGCCGATCACCTTCGGGATCGATCAGATCCTGAGCAGCGTGGAGCAGAGCTGCATGCTCGGCGCTCGGACGCACGATGCGGACTACGCGCACGCGTCGTACAACGTGAACGGTGCGGGATTCGGGTGCGCCAACGGCGGATATAACGGCACCGGCACCGGCGGCTCTTGCGGGCTCGTCCCGCTAGCGGGCTCTTCTTACCACGTCAACGTGAACGGGACTAACGGGAACCCCGCCGGTGTGATCCGCGTACCCGCGCACCGGCCGCTCAGCGCCGGGAGCGCCGGCGCGCCGCCGCCCGTCGGCGGCTGCGTCAACAACCTCACGGCGCTCACCTTCCCCTGGATGGAGAGCAACCGACGGTACACCAAAGACCGATTCACAGGTACACCTACTCCAACATAGCATCACAAAACATAACAAAACATGACAAAACATCACATCACGAAATATCTCACCCACTACTTGCACTGGGCGTAAAAAAAAACTGCATATATTCTTGCACATTCTGTACATTTGCACTTCTAAGTGCGTTTCGTTTCTCTGTATCCTTACATGTGTAATGACAATAAAGCTGAATCGAATCTGATAATTTACAATTTAATGCTGCATTTATCTGTAAATACTGCACATTCTGTACATATGCACTTCTGCTTTTTGCACTTCTAATACGATGCTAACTGCATTTCGTTAATCCGTATTCTTACATGTGTGATGACAATAAAGTTGAATCGAACCAAATAACATAGCATAAAAAATATATAATTCCATGCAATGCAAAATAAAATAAGATAAAATTTATTGATCCCTGTAGGGTAAATTACTTTGTCACAGCAGCATAACAGTTATCATGCCAAAAAATCGAAAACTATAATAAATATGAATATAAATATGAATAGAGAGACAAAAGATAGCAAGACATCCACGAATGAATAGACAGCAACCACAACAACAACAACAGGAATAATAATGGACAACATAAAGGAACAGTAAGGATGAAAAATACACAACCGGAACTAATATAAATAGTGACAATAGCAATGATCAGAATAAAATAAATAAACAACAATAGGTGTGTATGTTATGGTAATGGTAGTCGTGAGATTATGGAAGCAGCAGATGCACCTCAGGCCGGTCAGACCGTCTGATGGCTGAAGAGTTCGCTTCTGCACCGGGGTGGGATGAACCGTTGGCTGCAGGAGCGGCACATCAGCCGCAGCTCGACCTGCAGTGGCTGATATATAATATAATAAAATATAATATAATATAATATAATATAATAACAATTTTGCCCACTTCATTTGCACACATCCTTGCACCTGCACTGCGTGAGTTGCACTCAAATGTCTTATTGCATTTATTCATAATAATTTTTCACACTCTTCCGATCGGCACATATTTAAATGCACCGCAAACAGCAAAGTAGGAATTTCACTGTACAGGGAAACACGTTTCTACACTGTGTATGTGACAATAAACACTTTGAATAGTGAATCTTAACATGCAATGCATAATAATAAAATATCATATACTATTATATCATATGATATCATAAAATCTAGAAAAATAAAATATAATACAACAAGATCTGATGCAATATATATTGTGTGGACCAATATAATATTATATCATTTAATGTCATATCATTTAATGTAATTTATCATATATAATTCAACATGTTATATAATGCCATGCAATGTGATAATAGTATCATGTTATATAAAACAATGACATGAAAAGTAATATAATGTATCACTAGATAAATGCTATATCATATGTAATATAATATATTATATATATATATCATGTAATGTGATATAATGTCATTTAGTGACATAATATAATATATCATGTATAATTTCAAGTAACGTTGTCATGTGATTTAATCATATTACATATGTCATATACTGTTTTTTTCTTTTCTTCAGTACTAACCATTCATAAAAGTAGTAGTTAATAAATGGTTGATTCAAATAGAATGTGACTACTGCCACCCTACACAGGAATGTATTCAAGATAGGATTTGCATCATTAGAGCGATTAATCTTTGTGTTATGGTTAATTATTGGTTTTAATTACCAACATGTTTTGCTGAATTGATGATTTACATTGACGTTACCTCACTTGAGCTATAACTCTTATTAAAGAGTGGTCCCTTTGGTCAAGAAGGCCTCCACAAAGGCTCTTCCATTGGATTTCACGGCAAATTCCCCTTTTCAAACGACGCCTCATCACAGCAGCGAAGCCTTTGAATGTCTGTTTTTTCATTTCCAAATAGTTTGCTCTTTATTTTGATTGTCTGGCCGAGAAATTTGCCTTAAAAAGAAAACAGACACGTATTCTTGCATGGAAACGGCTGCCGCTCCTTCGGTCTGTCCCGCATCTCCCCGCCCTTCCCGCCGTGCACACACACAAACACACCGCTTCCACCGCTTTGACCTTTGACCCTCCCTGTGCTCTCTGCTCTATGTCGTCCTCACCTCTCCCGTCCCATCCAGTGTCTCTCTCACCCCTCACTGTGACACGTCGCGTAGGTCATCCCTACCAGAACCGCACGCCGCCCAAGAAGAAGAAGCCGCGCACGTCCTTCACCCGGCTGCAGATCTGCGAGCTGGAGAAGCGCTTCCATCGGCAGAAGTACCTCGCGTCGGCCGAGCGCGCCGCCCTGGCCAAGGCCCTGAAGATGACGGACGCCCAGGTCAAAACCTGGTTCCAGAACAGACGCACTAAATGGAGGTGAGGAAAACAGCGGCGCGCCGTCGTGTGATGTTGAGGCTACTGGAGTAGACGAGGGGGTGCGTCTGCGGAGGCCTGACGGGAGCACCATGATGGGCCTCCATCACTTCCCGACTCTCAGAGTCATGTGACCTCACTGCAGGATTTGATGGACAGACGTGTTCAGACAGATTCAATTTAAGTATGCACCCCGATTATAGGTGATTATAGATAAGGATTATTTCCTTCTTCTTTGGTGTTAAATGCTGGGCCGATTTGCGTCGTCCGTCTGGAGCCGTGTCGACTCATATTTTCCCAAAAGTACAGTATAATTTATTAACTGTAACCTTGGCTGAAAAACCTGAGCTGTTCTAAATATGTGCATTTAGGCCTCAATTAATTTATTCTATTTATTCATTTATTTATTCCTCGGTCCAATATTTGATATAAAAGATAAATTAATCAAATTGGAAGCCAAGAACCAGGGTCTCTAAAAGTGTATATAGTGTAATTTCACTAAATAAAAAAAATAATTACAATACAATGATAATGTTATACAAAAGACAAAACTGACTGAGTGAGGGATCAAGATGAACTTGGATCACCTTTGAAGCCACACCTTCGAGTCCATGAGGGCTTTTTTCTTTATCTCGGCCTGAAGAGGAGCGTCTGGTGGATTCAATCTCTCAACTCGTCTGGAGAAAACAAGAGATTAAAGATATATTTGTGTATTTACATATATTGTTTTTATAGCAATGATGACCTGAGTTTATACCAAATCACTGTTTTTATTCTATTATTTTTTAGCTTATTTTCTTAATAAATTAATGACTTAACAGATTTATTCTGAGCTGATGGAATAATATTATCAAGACAAACAACAACCATATATTTATTATTACTTTCATCATTATTATAATCACTTCTTGACTATTATAATAACAATGACAACAACGATAATAACTTATTATTAGTATTGTTGTTGCTCTAATAATTATTGGTCTTGTCGTTATTGGAGCGGCTGGGGCAGGGCCGCATCGATTCCCCCGTGTGCGTGTGTTTGTGTGTGTGTGTGTGTGTGTGTGTGTGTGTGTGTGTGTGTGTGTGTGTGTGTGTGTGTGTGTGTGTGAACAATCCAGTGCAAAGTGCTTTGAAACCCCAAGTACGGAAATCGCTATATCAGAGGCGACTAGTATTATTATTATTATTATTATTATTATTGTTATTATTAATATTATTATCATTCATCCATCCATTGTCTGCCGCTTATCCTCCATGATGGAGCCTCATTTTTACTGTCATTATTATTGTTGTTGTTGACAGAATGTCAGAATGCACAAATATAAACACGGATCTTGGTTCATTTATGTGCATTTATTATTTTAATTTCGTCATTTCAGAGGAGGGGAAAAAAGTCCTGTGAAGACATGATATTTAGATTTTTGCCTGAAATGCTAGACTGTGAATATGTCTCTCCGCTTGCGTGTGTCCGCAGGCGGCAGACGGCGGAGGAGCGGGAGGCGGAGCGGCAGCAGGCCAACCGCATCCTGATGCAGCTCCAGCAGGAGGCCTTCCAGAAGTCCATCACCCAGCCGGTGGCTCCGGACCCGCTGTGCCTGCAGAACAGCTCCCTGTTCGCCCTGCAGAACCTGCAGCCGTGGAGCGAGAACACCGCCAAGATCAGCAGCGTGTCGGCCTGCGAGTAGAGCCCGCACCGGGGGCGGGGGCTGCGGGATCCACGCTGAGGGGACCCCACTCTGGCTCCCGGTGAGCGGGATCAATAACTCGATCGATCATCGTAACGTTTCACCTCTGACGTCACCATGTAACGGAAGAGCACTTGTTTGCGCACCTTTTGTACGACACTTGACCGGGTCATAGACGCGCCCCACGGCAGTATTTCCGTGGGTTCTTCCTCTCCTGGCTGCAGCTCCCCCTCTTCTTCTACTACTTCTTCTCCTTCTTCGTGCACGAACATGGACTAATAAGAGGAGGAGGGTCCCAGGAAGATGATTTCCGCAGCCGTGTTTGTGGTCCGCACACTGCGGCTCTGCGGGTCGGTGCGTGGAAACCGTCACGACGGAAAGCCGAGTTTGAACTCGAATTCATTTCTCTAATGCGAGTGAATTAAAAAACAATGCATTCATCAGGCACCCGATTCTTCTATTTTCTACGATTTCAAGCGAGGGGAAAATCTCAAAACGAAATAAAAAATGAAGTGAAGTATTTCACGGCTGTTAATCGTCCCCGTGACGGAGATTAATAGGATTTTATCACTTTTTTTTATTATGTTCACATCTGGAAGCTTGCCTGAAAAGTCTCTGATAAGTAAGATATAGGAAGTCATTTGTTTTGCACATAGAGACACACATTTACACATACTCAGCGGGAGGATTTAGATGAAAAAAAAAAACGTATTCACTATTTTTCTATTTCAGTGAAAACTGCAAACAATCAACTATATTAATGCCCAACTTACTAGCATCCTGAATATAAAGTGAAATTATGTCAGCAAGCGTCATCTTGTCAGGACCATCATCTGCATGTCATGAACATCAGAGGAGATCGAAACACACACACACACACACACACACACCTGCCCTTTTCCAGCAATAAAATATATTTTGATGATGATTTCCTCCAGTGGCCTGAGAGAGGTCATATCTATTTCAAGGTGTTTAATATCACAATTCTGCATCATCCTTCCTCGCTCCGCTTTGCCCTGTGTCCTGAGATCTTCTCTCTCTCTGTGCACCGTTACATTTCTGAGGAGGTTTCATGGAAAGCGTCAATGGTTTCCTGATATCTGTGCATCCAGACGGTTATCGCTTTCAGTTATATGAAAAATAATACCAGGTCTAAATGCATAGCTGTCAGTGTGTGTGTGTGTGTGTGTGCAAGGCAACAGGAAATCAAAATGGCCGCTGATGGCAGTGGTCTGCAGACACACAACATGAAAATTTGGCGGTATTCCTGAGAAGCTCAGCAACGGAAATGACCCGGACGACACTGGACTGGGGAAAGTCACTAGATATCGGGGTGAACAAACTGAAAACATGGACCCAGTGATGGTATGACAAAGTGTGTGTGTTTGTGTGTGTGTGTGTGTGTGTGTGTGTGTGTGTGCAGGGCAGCAGATTTTATGTTGAGCTTGATCTTTAAAAAAAAAAAAAACATTGTTTTCAAATCTGTACGGTCTGAAACCTTGGATAGTTCCCATCTTAATATATGTCGGCCTTCTGCCTCGACCAGTCGGGGTGGCGACTGAGAGAGAAGGACAAAGAGGTGGAAAACAAGAGTGTGAGATAGAGTTCATACTACTAGGAACAGTAATGCTAACACTTACACTTGCTAATAGCTGAAATAGTACAATAACAGCTTTAATATTTATAAAAGAAATAATGTTGGATGCCTGGAGTGAAGTGAGACAGTCAAGGGACTCAGAAGAAGATAAGAGTTTAATTTTTACTAGTACTTTTTACTAGTAAATTAACCACACAGTATTTTCAGCCTCGTCCGTAGGGGTCACAATACTGAAGTGTAAAACCACCGTAATGATCAGTACAGTAACTTTTTCTTTTTCTTCTTGTTTCAGGCTTTTCAGACGCAACTTCATGTATTTCTGAAAAAGGACCTGTGTGTGTGTGTGTGTGTGTGTGTGTGTGTGTGTGTGTGTGTGTGTGTGTGTGTGTGTGTGTGTGATCTGACATTTCCCAGGACTGTTTTTCCTGAGGGGTTAAAGCAGATTTTCATCCACTCAGAAACGTCAGTGCCGGGCCACTGGAGTGCGGCGAAACCGAGTGAAAGGAATTCCTCCCTACCCGCGCGCACTCACACACATACACACACACACACACACACACACACACACACACACACACACTATTTTTTTGTATTCTCAGGGAAAGGAGCCATGTCACAGGAGGTGATAAAGATAAGGAGGGATGAGAGAAACACACCACAACACAGGGCCCGCATGGTTTCACCTGAAACAGCAAACACTGCAGTTACGATCACATTGAAAAGATACCCTTTCTAAATGTTTTTGTACTTTTTAATTCGATAAAAGTATTGTATTTTTCCTTTCCTTGACTTGGATTATGGATACGTAAAAAGGAGAACTTGAAATCTGTATACAATGGTGTATCGCTAAGGAAAATAATGATTAATAGCATTTATTATCAAAATAATTCTTGAAACTGAAATCATAATGAAGCAAAATTTGAAGCCTTTTAGACCAGTGGGAGTCAGCACTTATACCCACCTTGATTTCTAATTATTTAAAATGAAAATGTAACAAAATTAAGAGATTCCTCCCAGGGTTCTACCAATATTGCATCACCTAAAATCAAAAGGCCAATTTACCTATATTAAACCAGGGTTATCGTATTGGCTATAGATTATGGCATATGAATTGATTTATATTGAGATGCATAATTTTTGCTCAAGAAGCTGCTGTCTGATTGACCCGGTGCTGCTATCTACTGGAAATTAACATGAACTACACCCTTTTTACCCACAAGGATGAATCAAAGTGGCAAACTTACTTTTCTAAAGGGACTTCATCTGTTCTTCTCCTGTTTCCAGAATGGGATTACATCTATGCACAAATAACATCTGAAGAAATTCATTTCATCTAATTGTGCAAAAACATGAGTCGTGCTCATCCCAGATGTTCATGAATGTGACTGTGGTCATGTCAAATAAATCAACCTTGGAAAAAATAACACAATTTACCAGAGGCAAACAAGTTGGAAACTGTGTTACTGTGTGTGGAATACATAAGTAAACACCCACCATAGCCAAAATGAAATATAATTCATGTCCAAGTGACTTTTTGAAGGGCTTCTATCACATCTTTGATTTTTTTTTTGTCCCAAAAAGGAAAGGAAAAAAAAAAGAATCATGACCACATCAAGATACAACAGTTAAATCTGTGCCACAGCCATTGTGATCAAGGATATGATATCATCAACTAAGTTTCTGTCACCTATTGAAAGCTTTGGTCCTTTTTCTTTGGATCCAAGCTTGCTCGATTGTATACTATTTTTCCTATGTGTTTTATTGTATATATATATGCAGTACATACATAGCTATCTCCTCTCACACACCAGCGTCTACTTATGCATATCCTCGTAACAATGCACTTCATTATTCTGTTGCAAACAAATCACATTGCTTCAGATTCCAGGCCTATAATTTACAATTAATTGACGTGTCTCTTGAATTTTGCATAAAGTTATTCCCTGCTAATTTACACATTTTCTCTGCAGCGTGATGACTGATTGAGTTAATGTGATATGTTGTCAGCATCTGTAGAGGATTCATTCCATCTCATCAGTGTGAAAACAATATTGTGCGTCTGTATATGTGCACTCAATGAATCATTACAGCGGAGGAAAAGATTTCTCTCTTTCTGTGTTTATATCTAACTTGGCCCACCAGTCCACTTCAATTTGATTCAGATGTGTGAAACAAACCCTCCCCCCCACCCCGCAGCGCCGCCACACACTGATTAATTCCAAGTTATTACAGTTTCATCACCAAGGTTCTGTGTCCAGCAACAGCCAGGAGTCAAAAAAGGATAATTTGTAAATCTTTCTCTTAATTCTTTGTAGAGTAGAAAATAGAATCAAGCCTTTTTGCTGGCCTGCAGTGTTATGGATATATTTGAAGAAAGTGATGATGGTGTAGAAGCCAAAGAAGGAAGAGGTAAAGAGGGTAAGTGACAATTTGTACTGTTCATTCATTCACTCATTCATTCATTCATTCATTCATCCTATAGGCTATCTTCCTTTCTCAAAAATGAAAATGCTTCAACAATTCAAATGGATGTATCAACGTTGGGCGCGATACCTGATTTCAAATGAATTATTGTTTCATCAGACATGAACGTCTCATAGTTGGGAAAGTTCTGGGGCTGAGCAATACATTTCTCCAATCTGTCTGTGTGTATTTCCTGATGTAGGCAATCTAAAGGTGCCAGATTTGGATAATAAGCATTACATTCTAGCTTCAGTGGAGTCATGTTAGATTTTTTTTTTCCTAGTCAGATCATATCAGATTCAAATAAATTCTATAATAAGTACAGATAAGAAAATCAAAATTAAACAGCATGTTGGATATAACACCACCAGATTTGCTTTGGCGCCACTGAAATCTAATAAACACTTGTTTTCATATCAGACTAAAAGCTTTAAAAGATTAATTTTGGTTATTCACACTAAAAGTTAGATTTTAACGTCTCAACTTTTGTTCCCCTGTAGTTTTGGTACAATATTTGCCCTTGTGCTCCGGGCGTTTCTTTTTTTAAAATGTATTTTTAATTCTCTACAGCCCAATGGGCATTGTTTGAGAAGAAGTGTCTCAATAAAGCTGTTTCAAGCTCACTTCCGACGCAGAGTGATGACGTAGCTATGACGCCATCAGCCTGCGACATATAATACACAACGTTGTATAATTGTCCGGGTCCAGAAACAACGGCGGAGTTTCGGCGTTTTCTGGACGATGTCACTCATGTCTCAGCTTAGGGTTCGCGTTTCAAGCAGCAGATACTTGCTCTCGAATGTTCTGGCGTTGGAGTCCGTCTTATTAGGTCGGTGTGTTCGATTTGTTTGTGGTCTTGCTTTGAGTCTAAACCGGTCTGACCCCAGGTTTGTTCCGCGTCTAACTTGCAGGATGGTCCCGGGCCGCTAGCGGGGCGGCCAAGGACGGGCAGCCGCTGAGGAAAGCCAAAACCCCGCAAGGTCGCTTTGACAGCACCGAGAAAAGCAAGGATGTGTTGGAAAGTAAGGACGGGTCCGTGGGGTACATGCAGACACCCGTGGAAAGTGGGATTATGCCGAGGGAACGTTCTTTAAACGGGGGAACGGCTCCCCAGAACCGCCCGTTACTTTTCTCCAAATTTAGCAAACACAAATGAAGACCTCATCTTGAAGCTAAGGTCTTCTTAGGCTTTGTCCATTATCCCAGACCCTAAACCCATGTAATCGTCAAAGATGCAACCTCATGACTCAGGGTGTGGGCTTCAGAGGTCACCTTAGTGAAACATCTACCTTCGTCTAACCCTCTCGTCTGCATCACACCAGCTGACATCATCTCCTCCTTTCACTCCATCCATACATCTCTTTAGTTTTCCTCTGGGTCTCCTGCCTGGCAGTTCCACCCTCAGCACCCTTCTTATCAAGATGTTTGTTTACTTTTTTATCTACAGAATATCTGACACAGGGGTCTCAAACTCATTTTCACCGAGGGCCCCATCAGCATAATAGTTGCCCTCCAAGGGGTCACGTATAATGGTAACAGTATAAATGTAGCTACTCTTTAATGTTAAATAAGTCATGCAAGTCCAAAATGTTACATATGCATTCCCATCTTTCTTGAAACGGCCTTCCATCTGCATCAACTTTTCTCTTCTCTCTCTGGAAATTTGTTTCTCAATTCCACTTGTTGAAAATGACGTTGTGATCTAATGGCGTCGCTTCACAGGTAACGTGATCAGCATGAATAATTGGAAATGTAGTTTATGGTCAATGCGTGCGTTTTGACCTATTTATTTTAAGACAATCAGACTTTTTAAGACGTTTTCATAGGCCACATAAAATGACCTGGCAGGCCACGATTGGCCCGCGGGCCTCGGTGTTGACACATGTGATCTAACATGCGCCGTCTCCCTGATGGACTCATTCCTAATCCTCTGTGTCCTCCTTCCCAAAGACCATCTCGAAGTCTTCTTCTCTGTTACCCCCTTCTGTTTTTCCCCAGTGACTCTAAACCAGACGGGTCTCAACACCGCCTTCTACACCTTTCCTTTAATTCTGGGTGATAATTGTTATTATCACATATTATACCTGACACTTTTCTTCACCTGGCTCATGGCACGATAAAACCCAAAGTGAAGCTTGATTTGGGGAAAAATGTAATTCACCCATTAGCTCATTCCATCTTTATCAAAATGTACATAATAGTCAGGAAAATCAACATATCTGATTCTGAAGATTTCACTGGGGGAAAAAATGAAGGACAGTACGAAGAATAAAAGTTAACTGTTTCTCAACATACAAGACGGCTGACTATCTTGCTATCCCGCAGAGTTCCCCGATGATGTCAATCCTGAGACAAAGGAAAAGGGGGGTCCCCGGGGCCCGGAGCCCACCCGCTATGGAGACTGGGAGAGGAAAGGCCGCTGTGTGGACTTCTAGCTCACCACGCACCTGGACGATGGATGTTCTTCACTCATTGTTACACTGAGGCAAAGCTGCAAAGTGAGTGGTGTCGATTGTGAAGCCCATATTGAATGAAATCCCGTGACCACCACACACTTCTACGTCATGGCTCACTCCGTCATCCAGTCGGTCTGGACTGTAAACGCCCTGCCCATGTTCCAATGTCACGCAGCTTGTCGGACGGGTGATTCAATGGGAGAAAGCGCTGTTATAAATGTGGCTGTTATTTCTGGCTCGGGTCTGGAATCAGGCCCTTGAGGAACGATTGTTCTGACCCAGAAATAAGCAGGTGATTCCATGTAAAAGCCCCTGTATCTTAAATTGATGTTGTTACTGTCTGTTCGATTGAATGTCATAAATAAGCTATAATGAGCCATTTTTTCATTGTCAATTTATTTCAGACACTTTTGCCTCTTATCGTCAAAATGTATTGTTAAGAAAGTACTACTTTTGCCATGATTCTTTAATTTTATTTTTACTTGTTTTTTCCTGTAAAGGAAACAATTATGTGGGGCGGCGTGGTGGTGTGTTAGTTAGCGCCTCATGGCAAGAAGGTCCCTGGTTTTATTCCGACGCGAGGGTTTTTCTGCGTGGAGTTTACATGTTCTCCTATTGTCTGCGTGGATTTCCACCAAAAATATGCAATAATTTGTCCGGATGTGAGGGTGAGTGGTTATATGCTGTTTATGTTGCCCTGTGATCGCCTGGCAACCAGTCCAGGGTGAAGCCCCCCTTGACAGCTGCCCTGCCTGCAGGATAAGCCGTACTGACCATGAGTGAAACAATGTCATAGAATTGTAATAATATAGCAACAAATGCACTAAAAATTAACACATTTTATGTTCATTGTTTGCGAAAGGAGCATTACAAGTTTTGGGTTTATCATCATGACCCTTTTCTTGCCCGTGATTTTTCAGCAAGGCATGTATATATGGTTTTATCAACCATTTGTTGCAACGGATCATAAAAATTCCTCTCCTTACAATCCAGAATAGTTTAATGTGGCCTCAAAATGACTGTTAATGTATTAATTACAGGAGGCTTAAATTTACCAAGTCCAGTTTAAATATGTTAAAAAAGTTGACTCGCTGTGGCGACCCCTGAAGGGAAAAGCCGAAAGAAGAAGTTTGAATATGTTAAAAAAATTAGATTCTAAATAATGCTTTTAAGCAAAAATGATCACAATTGATGTCGTAATGAATTATCTGTATTGAAACTAGAGGTTGCTGAAGTAACATTTCGTGGTTCCTCAAATTTAAAAACTCAGAATAACTTCAAGAAGTTCTATTTTCTAAACCGTTTTAAACCCCTGCACCCTTTCATTTCTGTTCTCCAATCAAATATCAATGATAAGAATTGAAAAATACTATCATGAAACGAGTCTAATTTCGGTGGACTTTCCCGCAACAAGTGAGTTCAGGCCACGTCAGTCAACAAGGACAAGAGTTTGGAAAAGCTAATTGTGCGGGAGGTCCGTGAAGGCACCACGGAGGGCGGAGGGAAACCGTGTCTGCGACGGCCGGATGGACTCTCGCTAAAGCCCGGCTATGGATCAGGTGAGGACCAGGCCTTTTCATGGTTTAATAGAAAGTGTGTTTGTAATTCCCGTTTAAATGTTTTTTTTGGGGTGAAATCGTGTAAATAATCCGTCATCTGGTTGACTTCCGCCGACCGAATGCCGAAGAGCTGTGGGCGGAGAGAGTTCAGCGGCTTCAAATAGCGGCTAGCTTGTGTTCGGATTGTGTGAAGGGATGGATATTATTCGGGAAAGTTCATCAAATCGTGTGTTTATTGGACGGCAAAATCGAGGTTTTAGGTTTTTTTTTTTATTCCACGTTGAGACAGTTGCGCCTCGGTGGTGCGTTCAATGTCGGTCGTGTTTGAAAGCTAGCTGCGTGATGCGTTTACGGACGGTGGGAATTTACGGGACTGATAGAGGAGACAGCCTCCTGCCCCCCTGCAGGTCACTCACTCTGTTGCCATGGGAACCAGCTATTATTACTATTTAACTCACTCACACCCACCTACACAAACATCCCTCACATTCAAGAACTTATCACCTTGTCATTATTTATTTGGTAGTTACTGATTACTAATCCTGTAATCAATGAAATGTCAGTGTCTCATCAGTTGTTATTTTCAATGAGAGAAATTGAAATTGAAGATTCACGTGATCAAAGGTTGCATACAAATGGAAAAGCTGTATCGGAAACGTTGGTAAAATGGGCTTTATTTACCGGTTATTATAACGATCGTTTAAAAATGTAGCACGTGTAGAGGTCGTGTTCGCTTCTGCCAGTTAGTGGCTAATTTCAGAGTGATTAAAACATCTTTTCCCAGTCAAAAGAACTGGACCTATGAGCAAAACTTTTTTTTTACTTTTACTTTCTTCTTCTTCTTCTTCTCATTATTATTATTATTATTATTATCAAAACTCAATAACTCTGCAATATCAAAATTCAGAGGCCTCAGAACGTGAGCTATAATGATTCAAAATTGTGATATAAATCCTTATGATCGTGGATTGCAGTGGCCTGCAGGTTCTTTCATGCCCAATCTAGCATTGTGGAGGTCCACGGTGGGGCGGCTGTGGATACAGTGGGCGTCCCTCCAGTCTGAAGGTTGGCGGTGCAATTCCCGTCTCCTCCTGTCTGCATACCGAAGTGTGTCTCAGAGTTGCTCCTGAGGGCCTTGCTAGCGCCTCATTGTGTGAATGGGTGAATGCAACCTAGTGTAAAGCGCCTGTCCTGTTGTCCATTGTTGACGTCCCCTCAACAACGGTTCCTTTTTGCAGCTGCTGAGAAGAGAAGGCCATCCAGTCCATGGAAGATGGTCAATAGACTATTCTTCTCCAGAATCCCATCACAGTCGGCATTCTTTCTAATCTGTTAGTTTTAATCGGCATTTTTGGAGACATTTCAAACCAGACATGCGTAGGATTTGCTTCCCATCTCAACGGATTTGAAAACTAGCATAAAAAAGTCCATAAAGTGGATTCTTGGCCTCTCATTCGGTGTGTGGCGTGGAGCGTTAGCGCGTTGGGTTCGGGGGCCCCCAGCCGTACCAGCCAGGTCCGAGCATTAAGTCTTAATGAGACGAGTCAGATGAGGAGCCTGTATATCGTTACACCCCTGGACCGGCGTGGAGGCTGCAGAGCAATGTCGCGAGAGCGGATAGATAGCGGGCTTCATTTCTCTCAGACTAAACAGGCCTCGACGGCTTTAAGTATCGTGTCCTCAAATCCATTCTAGCCCGTGTTCATTCATAGAAATGTCCCTGCTCGTGCAAGTGAAGGAAACACGTTAAAGCCGGTGGAAAGAGTGTCAGGGGAGCAAACCGAATGTTGCATGATGTGTGAACGTGCTGCTTCCCTCGCCTGGGGAACGTTCATCCTCCGTACAGCCAAATATGGTATTTGGAACCCGGAGCTAGAAGCGCGAGGCGCCCCGGAGTCTTATTTCATCGCACAGAAAGCTGTTTAACCCACATTTGACCAACAGTATTCTCCGAGACGCTCGGCCGCTCCGATGGAAGCTTCTGGATCCGGCCGGCCGTGGAAGACGCATCTGGCAGAGTTGGCACGCGGCCGGAGAGAAGCCGGCCGACCCGCGGAGGGAACGGGTCGCGGAGTCGAAGGGTCGCAGAGGGGCGTTTCCATGGCAACCACCTCTCGCTATCTGAACGACAGGCGGTATGTGACGAGGAAGCCCATCTTCTCCGAAGAGGCGCACGCGTCTATCATGAAAACTCCAGAGAAACTTCCGGAAGAGGTCAGTTTGCCAATTCATCATCGCGACACTGGCTGCTTTCACCGCCACCAGCTTTCAAACTTGTGAATGCGTATATGTGTGTGTGTGTGTAATGAATGTCCGTGTGTGTGTATATATTTATAAACATATACAAACACACAACAACACACACACATATATATATATATATATATATATATGTGCGTGTTTATGTATGTATGTATATATATATGTGTGTATGTGTGTTTGTATATGTTTATAAATATCCATATGTGTGTGTGTGTGTATGTATGTACAGTATGTATGTATTAATATGTATCTAATATATATATATATATATATATATCTACCACCATCTGTCCCTCTGCATTCCTATCCTGGATACCAAATCTGCCCATCACTTCTTCTTCCCCTCTGTTTCCTTCACCAACATGTCCATTGAAGTCTGCACCAATGACCTCTCTCTCATTTCTGGGAATATTCTGCATCACTTCATCCAACTCATTCCAGAACTTCTCCTTCTCTTCAGATTCACATCCCACCTGTCAGGCATAGCCACTAACAACATTGAGCATCACACCTTCAATTTGCAGTTTCAGACAGGCCAGACCTGGGCATTTTATGTCCCGCGGGCCTCATCCGGCCCATCGAACTATTTTCTTTTCATATTTTACCAAGTATTTTCAATCGATCTAAAATTGAGAAACCCCTTATTTCTTTTGTTTATTTTTTGACAATTACATTGAAAATAATGTGGATACATTCATATGATCATTAATGATTTGAAGTTGAAATAAAATCCCAAAAAATTATAATATTTAAATTGCAATTTTCTTTTTGTTGAATTTACATGATACCTCATTGGGCCGCACATAACAATTAAATTAGAAATGTGGCCCGCCAGCCAAAATAATTGCCCCCCTGATCGAGGCCCTTCTAGATCCCTCATCATGTTGTGCTGGAACACAATGTTGTTCCAACCTGGGATGGGAGCAGAGCAGCATGACAGAAGTCAATATAAATGAATCAATGGTACGGAAGTGGAGGAAGCGCCAAGTAAAGAAAACCAAACAAAGATCCTGAGGTAACAAAGCAAGATGAATAAAGTTGGTAGAATTTCATCTTACTGCTGAGAGTTTTCGATGAATAAATGTTTTTTTAATCTTGTGGCAGCAACTTGGCTTTTTCATGATTTCCATGGTTTTGCCAATCAGACTCAGGGCTTCTCCCATCCTACTTGCAGGCCAGTTATGATCAATATCATAACCAGCAACAACTGAGAACCTTCACTTTTAAGCAACGGTAACCAATCAGAAGCTCGAGCTGCCGAAAGCCGCCTGTAGCCTAAGCAAAGATTGCAGAGTGGTAGAACAGCCATGTAGGGCTCATAGACGAGTAGAGGGATGTTTAATTCTGCTCTGAATTGAGAGAGAACAGGGTAAGATGGATTTGTCTGAGATCATTGACAGTGGCGAACCTTGTAGGAAACATCCAAAAAGAACAATAAGACGGGATAATTACCAATTTATCAGTAGTTTGAACCGTGCAGAAACACTTCGCGACCTGCTGACTGAAGACAGGCCTTTCATGAAGGACTGAAAAATGGCGTTTAAATCCAACAGTTGTCACAGATCTGAATGCACATGGACGGAATCAGCACCACAGCATAAACACGCGTGACACTGCATTCAAACCTTTTTATGGTCACATTTCCAACAGTTTAAGATTCACCATTTAGTCACAGCTTTCCTGCCGTGGTTGTAGTAACACATCTCCGCCAGGAGGGGGCGCTGCAGGCGCGGCCAAAAGATAGAGTTTGTCTCACTTGAATACAAGATGTATGAAGTGTGTGTGAGGTGCGGGGACTCGGTGCTGCCGGTGTGTGTGTGTTGCCGGTGAAAGAGAGTGTGTAAAAAGTCTGCGTCTCGCCGGATGACTCGGGCTTCACCTTGGCGACTATTCACGGGCGCGATCCCGCTACCGGGCGGCACGGGGGCTTTGACCTGCTCCGTTCTCGCCACGGCGCCCGGCGACACACCGGTGCGAGCAACTTCCATTTGAGCCTCACGGTCATGACGTCATCACATAGAAACAGCGACATCTAGCGGACGAACGGGGAATTACACCATATACGACGCTGCTGCTGCTGAGTGGCGTGATTTCAAACTTTTGGGTGTTTTGGGACCTGGAAGGCAGCTTGATTTCACTTCATGACGTCACGATCACACACGATCTCCGACGCAAATACCAATCGAAGAGCAGGCAGACAGACCGAACGATCAATTGTTAATTTTGCCGGGGATATCTTGAAAAGTGGGTTTAACTTCCGTTCAAGGATAGAGACTGACCTCCATCAGATGTACGTCATCGACTTATTCACATCAGATTCAAAAATATACATATAAAGTGTTGTGTATAATCGAGACCTGGTTTACATGTGATGTGACTTCAGACAACTATGTTGTCAGCTCCAATCCCAAAAAAAGGTCAAAAAGCGAACACGAACAATAAGAAGATTGAATTTGCGTCTCACAGCAGCGGCGTACACGTTGTAATGCCCCCTTTGTCCGCCAGTGGGGTGAAACAGCGCCATCTAGCGGACAAACCTGGAATTACCCCATGTACGCCGCCGCTCCTGCAAATCGTGATTTCAAACTTGTTGGTGTTTTGAGACCTGGAAGGTCGCTTTATTTCACTTCATGACGTCATGTTTTTTCGCACACCGATCTCCGACGCAAATGCCCACTTGTTTGTTTGTTTTTTTACAATAGATACTAAACTTGAAAAGTTTGTTTGGAGATGAAGACATTCTGGACATAAAGTGAGCTTTAATCAAGTCAAATGTTGAAAATAATCATAGTCGAGTCAAATAATAAAAAAATTACCGAATGATAATAATAATAACCCTTTGTGCAACTTCGCAAAACATAGCTGTCTAAAGACAAATTACACATAGAGCAGACCTCGATTATTCACAACAATTTATATCTGTATTTTTTTAATCTGATGTGAATAAATTAATGACGTGGATCTGATGGAGGTCAGTCTATCCATGTCCGGAAGTTACCTTTCAAGATATTTGGGTGAGAATCACGGTCCTGACGTCAGTGAGAGGCGACATCGCCCTCTAGCGGTCAGGCGGGGAATTACAACATGTACGCCGCCGCTGTGAACCTTGATTTCATACTTGTTCGTGTTTTGAGACCTGGAAGGCAGCTTGATTTCACTTCATGACGTTATGTTTTTTCGCACACCGATCTCCGACGCAAATGCCCACGTGTTTGTTTGTTGTTTTTTTTTAGAATAGATACTAAGCTCGAAAAGTTTGGAGATGAAGTTTGGCGATTAAGACATTCTGGACATAAAGTCAGCCTTAATCGAATCAAATGCTGATATATACTGAACACACAAACATATGTGTGTGTTTGTGTATGCCTATATATGTGTGTATATATATATAGTTTTTTTTAATCTCTTTTATAAATGAAGATGTATGAAGTGTGTGTGAGGTGCGGGGACTCGGTGCTGCCGGTGTGTGTGTTGCCGGTGAAAGAGAGAGTGTAAAAAGTCTGCGTCTCGCCGGATGACTCAGGCTGCACCTCGGCGACTATTCACGGGCGCGATCCCGCTACCGGTCGGCACGGGGGCTTTGACCTGCTCCGTTCCCGGCCTGGGCCGGTGCGCCCCTCCTTAGACGACCCGGGGCTCCCGGGCTCCCCCGGGAGCTCCATATCGGTACCGAGCTTAGCGCGGACGCCCGATCGGCACAGCCGTCCGCGGCTCAGAGCTCCTGAGGCCCGACGATCCGCAGCCTCAGCCTCCCGGAAACTGGGATTACAGGCGCGCGCCACGGCGCCCGGCAACACACTGTCGGGAGCAACTTCCGTTTGAGCCTCACGGTCATGACGTCATCATGTAGAAACAGCGATATCTAGCGGACGAACGGGGAATTACACCATATACGACGCTGCTGCTGCTGAGTGGCGTGATTTCAAACTTTTGGGTGTTTTGGGACCTGGAAGGCAGCTTGATTTCACTTCATGACGTCACGATCACACACGATCTCCGACGCAAATACCAATCGAAGATCGGACCGACAGACCGAACGATCAATTGTTAATTTTGCCGGGGATATCTTGAAAAGTGGGTTTAACTTCCGTTCAAGGATAGAGACTGACCTCCATCAGATGTACGTCATCGATTTATTCACATCAGATTCAAAAATATACAGATATAAAGTGTTGTGTATAATCGAGACCTGGTTCACATGTGATGTGACTTCAGACAACTATGTTGTCAGCTCCAATCCCAAAAAAAGGTCAAAAAGCGAACACGAACATTAGGAAGATTGAATTCACGTCTCACAGCAGCGGCGTACATGTTGTAATGCCCCTTGTCCGCCAGTGGGGTGAAACAGCGCCATCTAGCGGACAAACCTGGAATTACCCCATTTACGCCGCCGCTCCTGCAAATCGTGATTTCAAACTTGTTGGTGTTTTGAGACCTGGAAGGTCGCTTTATTTCACTTCATGACGAACATGATTGTTCACACACCGATCTCCGACGCAAATGCACACATGTGTTTTTTTACATTAGATACTAAGCTCGAAAAGTTTGTTTGGAGATGAAGATTGCCGATGAAGACATTCTGGACATAAAGTCAGCCTTAATCGAGTCAAAGACTGGTGTATACACACAAACATATGTGTGTGTTTTTGTATGCGTATATATGTGTGTATATATGTATTATTTTTTTTTAATTCTTTTATAAATGTGTGTGTATTCGTGTGTGTGTGTGTGTGAGTGTGTGAGTGTGTGTGTGTATAAAAAAACACAGATATACATATATACATACATTTTTCTATATATGTGTATATATATAAATACATTTGTGAATGTACATACACACATTTCTATTTATAACGTGTGTGTGTGTGTGTGTGTGTGTGTGTGTGTGTGTGTGTGTGTGTGTTTGTGCGAGTGAGTGTGTACAATTGTTAACAATTTGTCCTATTGAACAAAATACAAATGTAACATAAGAATTGCCATGGCTAAAACCAGGAGTTTCCTTGACAGCACGGTTCTTCTTTCCCTCCGGCAGGATAAACTTCTTCATTTCAGCCGGACGGATGACGACTCGGGTCTCGTCAGCTTTTTGACCCGATCAAGAAAAGAGCCCGCCTTGCGCGGTGACCCCTCGCTCCCCTCGACCTCCAAAGACGACCTCGGCTCCCCGTTCAGTCCCTCTGTTGCCGGATGTGCGACGCCCAGTGACCGGGGCTCCGTGGCGTCGCCCGTCCCTGCGAGAAGACCGGCCCGGAGGAGCCTCACAAGCTCCATCCTGGAGGTCCAGAGGTTAAGCCCTCCTCTGAGGCCACAACTCAGCTCCACTGTGTTGTACCCCACCTACACCCCGCTGTCGTCCTCCTCCAGGCGGCGCCCCTGGCATCCGCGGAGGGCGACCAAAACCGCAGACTCGGTGGAAGAGTTGTGCGTCGGCGGCGGGATGACGCCCCACCAGGTCAATTATTGGGCCTGTGCCATCCCCAGAGGCCTGCCCCCGTCCCCCGACAGGCAGGCCGAAGACTGGAACCCCAACAAGGAGTACCTGGCCCTGCTGGACTACACCTACCCTCTGAGGCCCGGAGGTGGGTCGGACAGCTCCGAGTTCCAGGGGGCCGCTCTCCTCCAAACGGACGCCACCATTCAGGACTCGGGCATCGAAATCGACCGCTGCAGTCCCACCAGCCTGTCGGAGACGGACTTCTTCCAGAGCGGCGTGGGACGGACCGGAGACCCAAACCCGCGGAAGACCTCCTCCGCGGGTTTGCTCCGCGGTACCCTGCCGTCCGGAACCCGGCCTTTTGGGTCGTCCTCGGACAGTTTGGACCGCGACGCCGCCAACTCAGCCCCGTACGTTCCCTCTACCCGGATGTTCCCTCGGCCGCGGTGCACCGGCGGGGACTTGGACAAGGAGTTCCGGTGTCTTCCGGAGCAGCTGGAGGAGCTGACGCTGCTGTCCAGGCAGGTGAGATGTCTGAAGGCCATCCTGAACGGTACCGCCAGGTCCTCTCTCTTTGGAAATCACACGTGTGTGTGTGTGTGTGTGTGTGTGTGCAGGTGAGGGAGGTGACGTCTCAACTTAGCTGTCCGATCAAAACCAGCTGGGAGTCTCTGGAGCCGGAAGCGTCCTCCAGCCTGTCCTCCGGCACCCTGCCGGAGAGACGGGAGGAACACGCCGATGAAGCCGAAGGGAAACTCGGTTCGCCTTCGTCATTGAGTCCCTGCCGGCGTCAGCGGCAACTCGCCGGCGCCGCCACGTCCACACCCGAGCGTCCGGCTCCCGACAGCGAGGCAGCGAGGAGGACCGAGTCGGACGGAGGGGAGCTCGGCCGGGATCGGCTCAAAGAGGTGGAGGCGTTGATGGGTCGGCTGGGCGGCCTCGGCGCAGATGATCTCAAGAACAACCAGGAGCAGAATCATTCCCTGATGCAGCGTATCCAGGTAGAGCTCCTCACCCTGGACTTCCATCTTCTCATATCGCTTACATGGAAAACTCAACAGTAAATACTGCATTTATAGCAAAACTTTGGTGTGGACTGTGGGTGGAAAAGCATGCAGTAGTTTTATAGAAAATCATATCTCATTTATGAGAAGGCGACTGTTTTTATATCTTTATATGTGAACTCGCTTCTCATCCGATGACAGCTTAGGAGAGCGGCTCCAGAGCACCGAGCGAGGGTCAGGCTAAAAACTGGTTGTCGGGCGCCAACACTTCCCGTTCACGGTTGCCGTGACAACACCCCCGCTTAGAAAACAAGGCGGCCGAAACTATTACGTCTAACCGGTCTCACCACTGACGTGCCACTTTCTTCAAACCCCCAAAGGTGACAGTCATGGCCCCCCGTCTCCTGCATGTGTTCCAGGTGTTTTGCTCCCACCTGCAGCGCCTCATCCACTGGCTCTACGCCGTGTCGGAGAAGATGGACCTGCTCGCTGCGCCCGCCGCGGACACGCACGGCGTGAGGACGATGCTGGCCGACTACGAGGTGTGAGACTCGAGCGTGGGCGGGCAAACTGTCGGGGTGTCACCCGTTTGTTTGGACTTCAGTAACGCTTGTCATGTCAGACTTTGCAGAAGGAGGTGAGCCGCCATCGACCCCTGACCTTCCAGGTCCTGCACAGCGGACAGCTGCTCCTCAGCTGTATCGACAGCACGTCTCCAGGTAGGCCATCACACACACACACACAGATCAAGCGGGTCACCCCAGCTTACACACACACACACACACTTTCCCTTCCCCCTCAGTGCTACGAGACACCCTGCTGTTGATAGAGAAGCAGTCCAAAGCGCTGGAGACTCGCATGGCGCGCTTGTTTTCCTCCGTCCTGTCAGCCGTGGACGGTCTGATCCTCCCCGCTTCGGCCCAGAAGATCAGGCTGCTGAGCTCCGGACCCGAGGAAATCCCGGGGGTTGCTCTGGAAACACGGCAGCAAAACATTTACACTATTTAGTATCCGTTTATAAATGTCTTAGATCCATTTCTTTTTTCAATTTGATTATTTTCTAAACGGTGGCGCAGGATTAGCGGTGTAATGAATGAATGCTGTCCAGAATACAGTGGAGATTCTTGAAGGAAGTCTTCAACAGCAGCTTCTTGTCTGAACTGAACCCAGATCAGCTTTCAGTAATAACAAAAATGGACCTGAAGTGCCCTTAATTTACAAGTTGTTTTTTTTTTTACAGATGCTTTTCTCATGTTTATGTGTTTTACACCAATTCAAATCTGTAATGTCTTATTTATATTAAAAAAATGTAAACAACTATTGTCAGTATTTTTTTTTAACGTTTCAGTCTGGCTAAAAAATAACAGCTGAGTATGATAGTTTAATTTTCGTATATTTATTTGAAAATGTTTGCTCCTATTGTAGCGACAGGTCGGCTCGGCTTCTTTTATGGAAGAAAGTGTTGTTTTTTTTGTTTTTTTTCACTGCGACTGTTCCACGAACAGGGAAGATGCAAGATGTGTGAGAACCCGCTCCCCAGCCCTCAACCTCCTAGGGTTTCCTGCATCATGTTGTGAGAGAAAACTGCAAAACACTAAAACTCGAGGGGTCTCCTGTGAAAACGTTGCCACTGCGTGGAGCGGAAACTGGGGCGCAGGATTGAGGTTAACCACATCTATAGCCATTGTTCTCGTGGGAACGTTTTACAGTCAGGCCGCACAAAAGGACCCTGTTCTAACCTTCTAATCCAAAACAGCAAACACTGTTAGCGGAGATCCTTTCAAACTGAATTCAGTTGCCTTTATTATGAAAACAAGAGAACATTGTATTTGATATATGCAATTCTGTACTTAAGATTACACAGCAATGTCCAAACAGACCTGGTGTAACTGGCACATTCGCCACATGGATGTAGAATAAATAATTAAAATAGGTTTTCTTGCCAAGAATTGCCGACAAACGTTCCGTTTCTTACAGTCGGGTGGGGGTGGGGGGGTACAAGATTTATTTTCAGTTGAAGTGTTTAATCATCTTTAGCCACACATTTAATGCTTAAGAAAAAGAGTCAAGATGATCCCATGAGTTACTGAGCGATACACAACTGGCAAGTCAGATCTGACACACAGTGGATGTATGCATGTATGTACGTATATGTGATCGTATAATACGCACACGTATATATACATACATACTATCTACGTACACGTATTGTTGCACTAGACTTGAGATGCAAGCAGTGAGTTGCTGCTGTGCAGAAGACTGACAGACATGCTGACATGAACAGAAACAAGAAAACCAAAGAGGAGGTCCGTTGGAGCGCAAACCTTCATCAAAACACATTCAGTTACCAACCCTGGAATGGAATGCACAGAAAGATACGCACGCACACACACTCGCCACACACACACACACACACAAATCTATACTCAGAGGGGCCAAATAAAGATGTGACGGGAGTCAAATGATCAGCTAGTAGTAGAATTTGTCATCATCAACAGGATAATAGGAGCAGGAGGATGCTTTATTTCTTTTTGGTAGTGCGGCTACATTATGTACAGTACAAACACGGGCAACTTCATCTTGTTCTCTCTTTCTCTCTCCTTCCCACACACACACACACACACACACACACACACACACACACACACACACACACACACACACACACACACACACACACACTCAGGCACAAACACACAGTCTTGCGTGCACACACACACACACACACACACACACACACACACACACACACACACACACACACACACACACACACACACACACACACACACACACACACACACACACACACACACACACACACACACACAGACACGCACACTGTGACTCAGGTCCTCCCTGTCCTGTCCGGTGTTGGAGGGGATGGCGGCCAGGCTGGCAAAGTGGTTTCTGTTTCAGCAGCATCCTCCTGACGAAGGCTTGACGGTGGTACCGGGGGTCAGCTTCACGTTGGGCTTCTCCCCGCCGCCAGCCGTGGCCCCGGGGCCCATCCTCTTCTTGATCTCCGCAGCCATTGTCATGAAGGCCTGCTCCACGTTGGTGGCGTTCTTGGCGCTGGTTTCCAAGAATGGGATTCCCAGAGAGTCGGCGAACTCCTGCACCACGACGGCGGAAAGCGAAAGTTGAAATCAGACTTCAGTCCATGGAAGCTGACAGAGTACATGTTTGCTAAACGCACGTTCTCCCTTCATATACATTCACCCCTAAAGTACAGTTTACTTGTGGTGAATCTTTCATTGTTCAAGGGGAACAAACATTAACGGCGAGGCGAGGCGAGGCTCACCTTGGCCGTTGTGTAATCCACCACCTTCTTTGTCGTCAGGTCGCACTTGTTCCCGACCAACAGCTTGTTGACATTTTCGCTGGCGTAGCGGTCGATTTCCTGTAGCCACTGTTTAACATTGTTGAAGGACTCCTGCGACGGCAAACACACATTAACCCCAAAGCCCGGCGCGTTCTGGGGAAAACAATCTACGAGGGCGTAAAGCCGGCGACGCGACGCGACTCGTACGACGTGAAGCTCTGACTCCGTACTGACAGCCGGCGGGTCAACGCAGCCGCCGGCGGCTGGCTGAGCGACTGAATGGCCTGCAGTCGCCCGTTTGCACCGACTTCAACACATCCGGAGTCACATTTACATTCATGACGCTGGGAGGAGCTTCGGCTTGAGTGCCACAGGCTGCCGTTTACATAAGTAAAATGTAAAAAATAAATATATATGGAAAGTATGTCTCCTCTGATTCAGAGAAAAAGATTATGTCTCAAACCCAGGTGGCAGGAGACGGTTGCCTTTGCGTGCAAACGGCACCTTTGACGCACAAAACGGTTGACTTTGTTTACGGCCGCGGGAAAAGGCCGCGCTAAAACGCAGAAAAATCCACCGCGAGGAGAGACTGACCTTGATATCAAAAATACAAAAAATAAAAAGCGCTTGAGTAGAACATGTGAGTTAGAAAGAAAAAGGATTGAAGCAGAATTTAAAAATGAAAGACAACAATAGAACAGTGATCCCTCGCTATAACGCGATTTACTTTTCACGGTTTCGCTACTTCACGGATTTGCATGGTGCATTGTGTTCTGCATTCTGATTGGCTAAAAAGTCACTCCGCTTCTCCTCTACCTGTGCGTCAATAACGTTGCAGTTTAATATGTACACGTACGTAAAACAGCTTGACAAATTTACATGATGTACGTGCAAATTCTCTCGCAATTTCCAGTTTCTCTAAAACCCATAACGTTGACAAAACGCTCTGGAGCGACAAAAGCACCTTGCAGGGCCCAAAAGTTAGCGGAAGATGCTATCTATGGCAGATAGAGTTAAACTTCTGGACATGCTAAGGGAAGCTAAAAGCTATGCGGCTGTAGGTCGGCATTACGGAATGAATGAATCTTCCGTTCGTTCCTTAAAGAAGGAAGAAAAAAACATAAGGACGACAGCAGAAAGAAGTTTTAATAAGGATGCAAAAAGGGTTGCAACTGTCCGCAATTTTTTTCATGATCATTTTTAATTTTCTCCCGTTTAATCCAATTCCTCGGGTCGCGGTGGGCGGAGCTAATCTCCGCCATTTGAAGCCTTCGGTTCACATTGATGATTAAAATTATTATTTGACAGTACAGTACAGAAGTTATTTGTTGAAAAAAAGCGTTTCTAAAGTACAGTACTTTTATTTGTGGAACAAATGATTGAGCCTGTAAAATGGTTTGTTCTTTCTTTTCAATATATAATAGAGTATTTAATTGTACAATAACTGTAAAAAAAAATAAAGGCTTCTACTTCACGGATTTTGCCGATCACGGGTCCTTTTTGGAACGTAACCCCCGTGAAAAACAAGGGTTTACTGTATTTAAATAATAAAACAGATGTTCCGGCCTGGATAATAAAGGTTGTGACGCGGGACTGACCTGATCTGTGACGTCGTACACCACGATGATCCCGTGGGCTCCTCTGTAGTAGCTGGATGTTATTGTCCGAAACCTCTCCTGACCTGCTGTATCCCACTGCCAGGGAGGAGGGCCGGATTAATAAAAAATGTCCTTTTACAGATGGCAAACACGAGAGGTTTGCCGCCTTTCACACAGAAACCAGTTCCATGTAAGAAAAACTGGCGTTTGAAGAACAGCTGGAATTCAAGATCAAATTCGAGGTTGGTCACTCCACCTTTCGAGGTCACTGAATCCTAGAATTATCATTCTGCCGGCAAGTTGACGGTTCTCTTTTCTTCTTCTTGTTATTTAAGACATAAAGCCCTTCATTTTGTATGAAACCCACATTTACTGCGACGCCTCTTGACATAGAAGCTGACCGGGATGGACGCCGGACGCCTCTGACACGGAACGGAAACGACTTATCACTGTGACTTGGCGGAGGGAAAAGGAGCAAAAAAAATCGATGGCAAAAGTTTCGTTATTCATGTCTGTGAATGGATAGGAAAGATGTCATGCGACATGTTTCTCTGCAGAGTCACCTTGGTAATCCATATTCTGGGTCACCTTGAAGGGAAGCCGCTCTACGTCACAAACGCTTCCCGCGGGTCACAAAAAATTCTTTTGACACTGTTTTTCCCAAATATGTTTTACCGTGTTCCATCCCTGGCTGTGTCCTTTATGGTCCCGGTCCGAAAAGAGGGCGGAAGGGCCGACTGAAAGGCCACTTGTAAAAAGCGCAGTGTGTTTCCTCCACAGTAATGGACTCTCTCGCCCTCGCTTTGAAAAGGTTTCCTCACAGGAACTCCGTATGGACACCGGGCCATTATCGCCGACGGACGAAGAAATATGTTTTGAATACCCGACGCAGAAACGTCGACTCGCTCTCTTTGATAACCGAGAAGTTCGACCGCACCTGAGTCCGGAATCCATCTGAGCAGACCTCGGAGGACTTCACTATCTTCTCCTTCTTAACGGAAAATACAGCAATGTGGTGTCGCTGCTGCAATGTCTATTCTGTTCTACACCGATGATTTTGCAGAATTTACAGATCACATTGTTTGAGCGCACATTGCTTCTTTCTACGCGGAAAACGACTCCTGGATTTCGCCAATGTGAAAATAACGGGATGACTTACGATCTGAAGTTTAATGGTCTTTCCATCGAGTTCTATGGTTCGTATTTTGAAGTCCACGCCGATAGTGCTAATGTAGCTTTCCGTGTACGTGTCGTCCTGCGGGAGAGAACAAAGAGTCAGGGTCGGATGTCCAACGACATCCTTCTCTCTTCCTGCTTTGCCGATTATTACGCACGCGAGTTGGAAATAACAGAAATGTCGGAGCACTGAAACATCAGGCGACGTACGTGCTCCCCTCCTTTCAGCTCATATTTAAAGAAGGTATGAAGTGAAAGTGAAATCCAGAGTCTCTGGCAAATAACGCTCAATCGGCTCACAGAGGTGACATTTTTTATTGTCTGTTCATTTCACCTTCTGAGCCACACAATCTCATTTAAATGATGAAACACAACCAAACTGGAGTCTTGCAGATCTTAAAACCCAAGTGCACAAATTCAATTTTACAAATAAAATTAAAAAAAAATAAATATCATGCACTATTTAACTTAATCACTTTTGACATGGGCAAATGTCTGTGGTTGTCAAGCTATTTGCAGATTGAACCGGATTAATGTGAGCTGGTGAGCAGCCAATATAATAATGCAACATTTACAGAAGCCCAAAGAAGAAGGCCAAGACGGCGCTTTCTCCTTTCACGCCGGACCTTCAAGCCGACTGCGGGAAATTCCTGGTTCAAAATAACAAGAACAACAACGGCGCCGGAGGGGGAAACTTCATGGTACGGCTTTGTTTTGGGGTGACGGAGGTACTTACCGCAAACCGAAGAAGAAGGCAAGACTTTCCGACGCCAGAGTCACCGATCAGGAGCAGCTTGAATAAATAGTCACTGTGAGACAAGGGCAAGGGTTACAGATTACCCAGCGACCAGGCCGGGTTCACAATACATCAAGATCAGAGTAGTAAAGGGACATTTGTTTGAAAATGTCTGTTATGGGCTGAATGAAAATCTGCTGAGCTGCATTAGCGCCGGCGGGTCGTTGGGCACATTGGCTTACACTACGCCTGCAATCTGCAGGGGAAAAGGAAACATTCAAGGCAAATTTCTGCTGAGCTCATCCCCTTTTTCAGATTGAAGTGCAGGAAGACGGAGAATCATGTGACGGGGCATAAGACGAGAGAACGGGTGGAACGCGCCCATGTGCTTTTTAAGCCATTAGTGCACTTTTCTACGCCGATTCTGTGAATCCTGCTCCGTGTGAGCACCATGACACGTCTTAATCATGAAAAAGAATGGGATTTTTTTAAGAATTGCCGTTGAAATGACAGAAAGTACAATTCTTACTCTGTATTAAGTTAACAGAAAATGAGGCTTCCGGTTTTTGTTACTTAATGACAAATCCCATTAGTCAAACAAAGTTAAAAAGGTAATGATTCAAAGCTTAACTTTTACTTGCTTCCCTGCTGTGGTGAGTAGTTTTTGAGATATTGAGTCCTTTGCATGGGAAAATAAATGATGTTAATGGGGAAGGACACTGAAAGTCAAAGCCGTCGCCACCTCTTTTGTTTGCTAACGTTGTAACATAGTCATAGATCATGACATGAAGACTGGGGAAAAATAAAGTCTAGCCTGTTTTACAACCAGTTGTTACCTCACCACATTTCTTCACACGTAAATCAATGTGATCGTGGGGTAAGCGGGTCTCCTACATGCATGCTGTTGCTGCACAAGCAACAAATACTCAGTGGGGTTTAAATTGTGACTCAAATACATTCCACACGTAATCATAAAGACATTGCTCCTACATGCAGTAAGAAAGATTCTGTTAAAATACATTAGTTTCACTGTGCCTTTTCATATAAATGTAAACTGAATCTGAATGTTATGATCAGAAATATTGCCTATATTTCAACATTTGCCATTTAACTATATGAAGGCATGAGAAAGCATGTAAATACACACTTCTACTTTTTACAAAACTTCCGCCTGAGCTTTATGTTGTTTATAAGAGTAGGAAAAAAAGATAATAGTCTTATGAATGATAATACTTGGAACCAGCTGGCTGACGAGCAGCACACTGCGAAATAAACATCTGAGGTGGAAAATAACAAAGGCCAATGAGATGTCTCTCCAGTTGATATTTTTTAAAGGTCTCTCACTTTCAAAAACAGAACCCATTCCTGTGACTTGTGCAAAAAAGCATCCGGCCTCATCAGGACGAGGTGGCCAACTAATGTGACCATCACTAGAACAAATCTAGAGGACATACGGACACGTTGGCTTCCAAACGCAGGGATTCCATTTTCCACAATAATGATGTGTTGATCGTTTGATATTTGCACGAATAAAGCTAGTGAAATGCTAGAACAGGACAGCCTTTTTCACAAGATTTTTCAAAAGGCAAGTCACAACAGCGACTAAACCTGAACTAAACCGTTCTGCTGTTCGTACAGGTTTGTTTTTGTAAGTACAGACTTCCCGTCTCTCTTTCCGCTGCACCGTTGCAGTTGGACGATATAATGACAATTCACCATCCTAAAACACAGGTAAGCATTAAAATATAAAGCTGAACAAAGCCTGAGGACACTACTGGGTCAATATGTACATTGTGAAAGGCATACACACAAAAAAACACTGTTTCTTTTGTTTCCAGTGCTTCGTCCTACAGCTTTACGGCAGGCCAATTTGTGACACTAGGGGCAGGCGTAGCACGGGGCCCTGGCACCACAGAAATACACACCATACTTTTCTTTCCTCCACGCCTGATTCAGGTCAAGCTCAGCAGAAACGTTACTGTGAACAGTGACGGTCCGTTTTCAAGTAGGATAGCGGTGTACTGTTACTATTTTAGCACGGCAGCTCCACGCCGGACTTGTTTTCCCCTCGCAAAAGGGATACACATTTTTGGAACTAATCTTTATGTGGCATCAAAGAAAAAAAGTGACATAATCAATAACAAAGACAGGTATTCAAACAAAGTAACTGCAAGACAATTTCCAAATAATAGAAATAAGGACAGAAATCACAATAGTTCACCAACCATGATCAAAATAAAATGTGCCAGGCACAAGACAAGTTTGAAATGTATAAAAATTAAACACTATGAAGAGCAGCCATGTCAGACTCCATTCATAGACGTCAGCCGAGCCTGATGGGTCAGACCACACAGGACTGGCTCGTCTATCTTACTGTAATACAATTTTAATCAGTTTGTCAAGCGATGGACATCGCAGTTCAAGACTGATGACTCACTGTTTAGTTGGGCTGGGATGGAAATTAGTGTATTAAAAAAAAAAAAAAAACATCTACTCTTCAGTCAAAACTGGAACGCTGTTAAGACACAGCAAGATTAACCTGCACTAGGACCAAAATGAGAAAAACTGAAATGTGCCACTGCCCACTGTACTAGAGCAACTGTGAAATTCCTGCAGGTCTAACACGACTAATTCGAATGTCAACTTTACATATTTCATTCCTCATTCAGCATTGGGCTCTAGACCACATTTAAGCGCTAGAAAGAGATGCACGTTTGACATCGAGTGCTGAGATCTTGGTCCATCCTGGATAGTGTATTCGGATTGAACAAATATGCAGAAAGGCGAGGGTCAAACAGCCCCCTTGGTGATGCCGGGGCGAAATCAAATATAGAAAGCCAAGAGGTCTGGAAGCAACTAGCGAGCACAAAGAAAGTCCAAACCCTGAAATCTTTGCATGTCAAATTGACGATGGAAAAGAGAGTTGAAGCTGGGCTGCTCCTCGACATTGCTGAACTGGGCTTGTCCGCTGACATGTGACCTACCAATGGCCGATACACCGAGCTGGGGCCGACTGCCATCTGGCTGCAAACCGAGCCAGTCTCCAATGGAGTAAAGCCAATTACCTGAGTGTCAACAACTTGTGATCACCCCTCCTATTTCCTAAACACATGAGGTTTTACCACATCAACAAAGACAAACAATTACATGGGGTGACACGTCAGGAATCCAAACGTCAAAAAGGGCCACTTCCTTGCAGCGCCCCATAAGAGAGCTAATTCAAGCTGCTTCCTAAATGTGATCAAAACTAGCGACACCCTTCACGATAATAACCGATGCTGCTAGTTTGTGTTGTTGTAGTCATTTATTTCCAGAGGCAACGACACCAAATCCTCTTGCGGGAAAAGTGAAACCCAAATGCGCATTTCAGGAACGCTGGTGGATTTCCTCGCAAGGTGTTGCTAGATAACAGGAAATCTCTGGATCCTTAGCGAAGGGGCCTCGCTGTTTCAATTGGTGGCGAGTAAAGGAGGGGGGATTCCGGCCATCGGGCGTAAAAACACACCAGGGGAAGGTTTACCGGCGAATTGATATTGTCATGAAATAAAAGTGACGGGGTGAACGTCTGTGTGAGCCAACCCTGCGACCGACGGCTCACCAGGACGTACCCCGCCTCTCGCCCGGTGTGTCAGCTAGCTCCGGCACACTCGATGGCGTTCACATACGCATTGAGTTTTACATCCCTGACCGATGGTCGTCCCCCCCCCCCCTCGGCGGGGACATAAAACATCGCCGTCGAGAGATCTCTAGAAAAAGAAAATATTGCCCGGGCATGAGCTGTCACCTGACGTTAGCTGCTAACTTAGCTCAACTGCTAACACTAAGTTACTTACCTGTTATCACGTAGCTAACGGCGGCTAGCGCTAACGTAACGGCGTTATTAATGTGGATACTTACTATTCGGGATTCATCGTGGACTTGTTGAACGGTATATCCCCTTTTGTGAAATGATCCCTTGACTGTGTCTGGAGAGAAATAGTCGCAGTGTAGTTGTGGCAGCAGAATCTGTAGCTAGCATGCACTACAGCCCGAACCACGGTCGGCTAGTTGGTTAGAGGTAAAAAATCCAAAATGGCCGCAAGTCCTCCCAGGAAACAGCTAACATTAGCCAACCGCTTCGACAAAGTCTGGAAAAAAAACACGGCGTGACTTGGTTTCTCGGCTAGATAATCGTTCGTTTCGTGTCGCAGCCGCGAAGATGTCGCGAATAAGCGGAATGTGGGAGGTTTGTCCGAACCGGCGCCGTCTTCCCCGTCGGTGTGTCGTTACTGCATCGGCGAACTGTCAAGCCAAGAATCCATTACGTCATTTAGTGAAACGTGGCACAGAGAGTCCGCGACGGTCACGTGTCAGACAGCCTACTCCAAAACACATTTAACACATTAACAATTTACTTTCTGCAAGAATCACAACTCAGTAGCTTCATTTCTTCTTTTCCCACTGCGAATCCACCTTCTCCATCTAACCCTGTTTTCTGGATGCTCCTCTATCACACCAACTACCTTCATATCTCGTCTCACTGCGTCCATCAACCTTCACTTTGGTCCAGCATCCGTCCACCTATATCTTCTCTGTCCATCACCCCACCTTCTCTGACCTTCTCTCCAAAACATCTACCATGCGTCGTCCCTCTGATGGACTCATTCCCGATAAAAGTCCTGGTCACTCCTAAGGAGAACCTCAGCGTCTTCATCTCTGTGACCTCCAGCTTTTCATCATTGTCAGTGTTTGTAGATCATCTCACCAACATCTCCTCCACCTTTCCTTTCCTTCTATCTCTTTGTATCCCTCACATTTTTCTCCACCCGTTCCAACCAGCTCGAACCCGTCTCTTCACCTCTTTTCCACACTCTCCTACGCTCTGGACTGTTGACCCTAAGTACTTGAAATCCTCCACCTCCTTGATCTCCATCCCTGCATCCTCACCGTTCCACCCGGGTTCCTCTCATTCACACGCATATATTCTGTCTTGCAGTGGCTAACCTTCATTCCTCTGCATACCTCCACCTCTCTAGATGTTCCTCCACCTGTTCCCTGCTCTCACTGCAGATCACAATGTCCTCTGCAAACATCATGGTCCATGGAGATTCCTGTCTAACCTCATCTGTCAGTGAGCAGATCCCTGATGGAGGTCCAACCTCCACCTTGACCATCTGTGTTACAGCTACAGCACATGTCACTACTGTCTCAATATCTTGATTTATATACATATATTCTATCTTTTTTTCTGTCTGTGAGCTCAGGTGATACTATGGTGACACCAATTCTATAGGTTGGGTCACAAGTGTAAAATAAAAAGTGCTTGCGGTGAGGCTTAATGTATTGACAAAATGGAAAAAATAAGCTTATCGTACATTGCGTCCTGACGCCTCGGCCCAAAATCGGTGTGTATTCTGTGAGTCACGGTCCTAGCATGGCAGCCCTCGTGAGTAACAAGACGGGTAACTCGTCAGGCCTGTACATGTACATCAATTCGAAACATGGTTGTGCGCTTTACTCAGGTTATTGTGCAATTCATAAAACCGCCTGGTATAATGTGACGTTTCAGGCATCCCAAAGACCAAGGGCCACATCCGAATTTACACTTCCGTTCACCGCCGGTTATGTGTTGAGTCCTAACACCTGAAGGGTCATTCCCCCAGTGGACGCTTCCTCTGAAACGTCTCGATCTTCAGGGTCAGCGGTCACTTGATACTCGGGTTCCATTTGTGATAAAGAATTCATCCACTCATCCCTACCATTCATGTTACACTCCAGCTCCTCCTGCAGGGCCCGAGGGACCTCCAGGGCCGGACAGGAAGTAACATCCCCTCCGGACCACAGGGCCTCCGATCAGGTCGACCTGGAACTTCTCCAACAGCAGGCGCCAAGAGGCACATGGATATGTGCAATAAAATACCAAGAATGAAACGGAAAAACAGCTTGACCACCTCGAGGCTTTCATTATTTCTCCATTTCCATCACATCTTCAAAACAGTGATCATAGGATACCAGTAACCTTTTACCTTTCTTTCCCTTTCACTTGGTTTTATTGCAAGATAAAGGAGCTTTTCCATTGTGGAAACACACAAGTGTCTGCATTCAGGGTCTTGATCCAGGATTTCTTCAGATGAGGAAAACATTTTTTGTTTCCATAGGGAAGAAAAATGAGATGTCATGAAAACGCTGGTTTGCTGAGAATCGCTAAAAAGACAAACTTCTGTCCGAGTGAGACTTCTCATCCAGACCGGGATCTGGCTCGACCGTCAATGTCTGCAAACTTTCTAATACCAATCTAAAATGTTTAGATTCGTATTAGCACACCCCTGGTCAAACTCCTTTATTTTGGATAGCTTGGATTAGGAACAGTTCATATTAAGACAGGACTTTTCCTGCAATGCAGTCGCCTGCCTCCAGACAGCTTGCAGAATTTGGAAGAACTGCTTCAAAAAAAACGAAAAAAAAAAAAAAACTCATCAACACAACTGGACAGGTTAATACATACAACATATTCCTATATATTCACCCAAACAACTACATATAAATGGATTTAATCTGGGACCCATATGAAGATATTTACAACAGTATTTAAAAAAACGCGTTGAGGTACTTCAATGTTATACTTTGAAACGAGGATCATGTGAGAAATTAAAAGGAGAACTTTGAAATTGCTTAATACCCTTTAAAAGGTTCAGACTTTAAAAAAAGAAAATGCCATTTTCAAATTTTCTGACTTTATTTTTTTTACATTAATAGATTAAAGAGTTAAACTAAGTTATAATTTGCATATGAAAGTGCAGTTTATTTAATAGAAAGCCAATAGACAGACTGGGGAAAAAAAAAAAAAAGTTCAATTGTCACACAAACATATTTACAGGATGGCTCTACCATTGGAACAATAGAGATTTCATTTCAGGCGGCGGGTCAGATTGCGTTGACGCTGGCTGCAGGCAGCGTGGATTTGTCCAAGTCGTCAAAGTAAGGGTGAGTCAAGGCTTCACGAGCAGAGATCCTCTTGGGGGGGTTGTAAGTCAGCATTTTCTACAGAACAGAGGAAACAACATCGGTGTCATTAAGCAGAATCCTGGAGCGGAAAAAGAAACGCACTCACTTTACATTGGTGGTGGTGGTGGGGGGGATACAAGGAGTCAGGTTTTACATCTGTTCCCATACATTCATGGAGAATGAAGGCACAAGATACCATCGGGTGTCTGGTAGCAGACACTTAAGACACTAAGTTATTGTTTCTCCCCAAACAAAGGACAGAATTAACATTGTGTTTCTTAATATAGTCACAAAGTGCTTAAAAACAAACATCATAAACATGGGTTGTATGGGAGGACACAAAATGCAGGTCTGTCCACGGTGAGATTCCAAACACTAATATTCCTTTTAGTCCAACGTTCCCTGAAAATACTCCTCTGTGATCAGCGCTGGAAAGAAAATAAGCAGCATTGTTTTGAAGGGTATATGCTAATACTGAGGCGGCACCATGCTTGTGCAGGTCAAATATATGTCCTGACACAAATAGTTAAACCAGCTAAAGTGCAAGATGTGCTTTGAAAATGAACTGTGTATAAAAACTCTGACAACTGGGTTTCCAGTTGCCATTCGCGGATTTTTATTTGTCTTGCTATCTCCTGTCGTCTGCCTTTCTATTTACATCTATACTCATATTTATGCTGCTGTGACAAAGGAATTTCCCTTACGGGGATCAATAGTTTATCTTAGATTTTAGATCCAATAGGCCACAACGAGAGCCAACTGGATGGATGGCCCTCAGACCACCTCTGGTTGTACTCAGTTTCTCGCTCGCACCGTACCCATGGGTGGTTCACCGGGATGCCAGACTCTGGTCGGCTGACAGTATTGTAATAACGAAGTACCGGTGCGTGCATATCACACTTTAAACTACGTGGCTCGCCTTGAAGAAAACAATAACAGTGAGGTCAACGCAAGGGGATTGGCATGCACTTCTAAAATGTTTTATCAACTTCACAAGAAATAAAATAAAAGGGTGTAACAGGGCAAAACTTCATGGAAACAAGCGTGACAGACGCTCACAACTCGAAAAGTACTTTTACAGTTGCTTAGTAAATATGGTTGATATCCACTTGATGTCAGAAAGGGCTTATGTTGTCGGATGTGTTGAGGATTTAAAAGCGCAAGTTTGACCATAAGACAAAATACTACAATGTTTATTGCACTGTTGTTGCCAGAGGTCGTAACAGGCTTGTTGGAAAAGCAATACCGTCCTCAGCCGTCTGATTCAAGGCTGCGAACCAGCTCGACCGTGAAAGCAGTGGGCTAAAGCAAGTACGTCATGAAATCAGTAATTTACCCAGGAAGGTCAGACCAAACATGGGAAATACTTGACTCGTGTGCATTTTCCTCAGGTTGAGAATACCCAGGAAACCCTTCAAAACAGACTATTTGGAAAAAGAGGCTGTGAGTCGTCGTATTACAAAATGGCAACAGTGTGTGAGGACAGAGGAGGGTCCTATACGATCACCTGCAGCGTCGGGATCTCTTGTGAGTCTCAAGGACATGGATAACAGAGCACAGATAACTAACCCACGGCTTTGTGATCTGGTGCCAGTAGAACTGCCACCAGACTACTGCAGGAAAAAATACGACGCTCGGCGCCTGCGAACCTCTGATACCCGACCCCGGGGCGGCCATGTCGTTAAAGAAAGTGGGCAGTAAATTGAACTGAACTAAGAGGCTCGATTCATCGCGCAAGAGGGGCCAGAGCAGACTTTTTGCCTGGCAGCCTCAGGTCTCCCAGGGAGCCGGGACTCTGCGGCCTCTTCCGACGGCGCGCCGGCATTCGTCGTGTTTTATAGAAGGACCTGGTGGGACAGATGCATGAGCTGGGACGGGACAGACTAGACTTTACAATAAAGAAGCCAGTGGAGGAGGATGAAGAAACGGTCCTTCATGATAGAGGTGCTCTCACCCCATGACACACACCCGGTTACTTTTAGCAAAGTGTGCCAAGTCGACTACACTCATAGGCCTCGACCACACTGTCACAACCACTGACATGTTTACACATATTGTCTGAAAAGAAGCATAGACGTCGAGCAATAACCGACAAAAACTGCGATTTGATGGTGTACGGTGCTGGTGAGTCTTCTTACCGCCATAAGGTCCAGGCCATTCTTATCCAGATTTTTCACCACCGAAGACAAGTTACCGGCCTTCCATTTAGGGAATGTGTTCTTGTAGTCAGGCAGGTTCTCTACGTCGGGCCAAACGTCATTGTTAGGGGTTCCAAGAGTCCTTGAGAGGATCAGACCAGGATTTCAAGGACGTGAATACAAAGGAAAATAGTTCGAGGCACACTCTCCAAAGTAAACCTGTTCTTTTGTTTTCCTGTGTGTGTTCTTGTGTTTACCTAAAAATTCTGAACAGCTGATCGATCTCAGAGTCTCCGTGGAACAGCGGCTTTTTGGTGGCGAGTTCGGCAAAGATGGTGCCCGTGCTCCAAACGTCGACGGGAGTGGAGTATCGGGGTGAACCCAGCAGGACCTCCGGAGCCCGGTACCACAATGTTACAACCTGGACACACACACACACACACAGGTTGGTCGTTATTTATCCCGTCACACGGTTCACTTAGGGCCAAGTGTGTGTGTGCGCAGCAGAAATGGCCTCGCCTCATGGGTGTAGACTCTCACGGGCACACCAAAGGCCCGAGCCAACCCAAAATCTGCCAACTTAATGGCGCCCTTGTTGTCGATCAGGAGGTTCTGTGGCTTCAGATCACGATGCAGGACGCGGCGGCAGTGACAGAAGAAAATGCCCTCCAAGATCTGGTAAAGGTAGCTCTGCGGAGGGCGGCGGCAAAGGACAAAACACACGTAAGAAGTTTAACTTAGCTTCACGTCTATCAATATACACATCACATGTGCAGAACGTTAATTTGACGATGCTCAGGTTTGTGACTTTCTTGGATCGATGCGGGATTTGTTTTCTCATGGTTAAAAATAGAAAGGCATACTCGGAAAAACCATACACTCGGGTTCAATTTTTTTTACCCTTCCTGGACTGACAAAAAGTCAAAAGCTGCTAAGTACCGGGTCAATTTGTCCTTTTTTTTTTTAAATGAATAATCAATTATAACACTGTAAAATCTAGACTGATTATTTCCAGGGGGCTTATTTTGTAATCAAACAAAATCTTAAGGAGCATGCTTTCACCAGGTAATCGCACATGAGCAGAGAGGCTAATGTTTCGACTTACCTTGACCAGCATTTGGTCCATGTACTGGCCAGAGGGGATGGAGTCCAGGTACTTCTTCAGGTCCATGGAGAGGAACTCAAAGATGAGGTAGAGGCGGGACTCCTGCATCAGGACATCAAGAAGCCTAGACAAGACACACACACACACACACCTCAACATTGTGTACGCATTCCTTTCTGGTGCACATTAGCAAGTATGCTCACTGTTCGGGATAGACACCACCATAGCAGATAACACTTCCCGTGTGTGTATTTAGGCACCCGCCTCAGCTGATAGAATTATTGATGAAATGATTACAACTGAAAGCCATAGGTTATATTCCTATATATTAATGACATTTAATTCTCAGTTACATCAACAAAAATGTACTTGATCTACACCTTTATTTTACTTTTCATATTGGTGTTTATTATTTACTCGGTGAGTAGGAGCCCCTGCAACAAAAAGGACTTTCCCCCTTGGGGATCAATAAAGTATCTGTGATATACCAAGGGTTTGTGACATCGAGGCCTCCGATCTCACACCGGGAATAGAGTTGGTTTCAATATCAAATGTCATATTCCAAGTCTGTGGCCAAAATAAAACAGTATTTTTGAGTAAATGGTAGAGGTAAGACAAGAGACGTTTATTTTACTGCTGCAAAAATGTCACACTTTGAGCAACAGTATAACCTCAAATCACAGTATAGCTTTTTTTTTTTTTTTTAAAAGTCCACCTTAATAGGGTAACTCACACCCAAACACTATTTATACATACAAGACATATTTATGTCTTTATTGGAACCATGTGTTTACAAATAATACTTGTACTGTTCACGATGTCCCTACGTCACTTGCTTTAGCAGTCACAATAAAATGCTCGTGGCCGCTGATGGACAGACATAAATCTGAGGACATACCCTAATCGCAAACATTTTCCACCGAAGAGAAGTGCAGGACATTATCAGTGAAAACAGTGGTTCAACAAACTCTTCTTCATCACCTTCTAAAACAAACATCTCCCTCCTTCCTCTGCTACTTTCGCCACTCCCTGTATCCGGCATGGGATTTGAAGATTTGTGATTCCACAAGTCAAATATATTGCTTTCACAAAATATTAAACACCATGACTTTGGCCTTTTCAGTTGATTTCTTTCACACTCTCAAACACTGTTGTATTTGTTTTCAACCATCCTCAGTTGTGTACCATTAGACCCTCGCTAACAACAGTCAAACTGGCACATTCAGCCCTCAACAATTTCCTTCGGGATTAATAAAGTTGTTCTCATCTCATTCTCGTCTCATCTCTCAATAAACATGAACAGTATTTGTAAATGGTTTGATGATTTAGGGGTAACAGATGCGTCTCCGGGGCCTCAAACATACCGCACAACATTTGGATGCTTCAGCTCCTGCAGCAGAGACACTTCTCTGATGGCGGTGCTGGGAACACCCTCCTCCTCGCTCTCCAGGCGAATTTTCTTCATGGCTACAATCTGACCCGTGGCCTTGTGGCGGCCCTTGTATACCACTCCATACGTCCCTGCATGACAGGGAATACACAGAAAGGAGTCTTGAATGAATGGGGGAAAAAAAAAAACTGCAGCTTGCATATTGATAAGACCCTTTTGGACAGAGTTTCATCAAGATTTTTAATGCAGACAAAGATTATCAACAAAACACGTAATTTAAAACAAAGCTGAGTAAATGAGAAGTTCTATCTCAATATTATCGTCACTGAAACGAATTAGGACACAATGGTAGGAAGGAAGGAAGGAAGGAAGGATCGAAAGAAAGAAAGAAAAAAGGTTTGATTATATTCTCAATACCGGCTTTTGATAAAGGCGGAAAACTTGAAATAAACTTGTTTTTACAGACATGTAAAACTTTTCTTTGGACGCCTCAACCTGATCGCCTCCCACAGGCACTGAACTTTTAATTGCAGCAAAAAAGCAAAATCAGACAGCTAAGGGGTTTAGATGATTGTCGCTTTATTGTTATTTGGTACAAAACTACAGAAAGCCCTCCAGAGAAGCTAAAAGCAATGTCCCAACAGTGACAGATGGATCAGCCAGTGACATTTGAAGGTCGTTACAAAAACACACGCATTTCAAAAGCAATACAAAAATGGATTCACTTTGACAAATCACAAAATAAATGCTTACATGGTCAGGATATAAAGAAAAAGAAAACACACTAACCTTCACCAACTTTCTCTATTTTCAGGTAGTCCTCCATTGCCTCCTATGAGAGAAAAAAATATGGCTGATGTAACAGGAGCACAGTAACAACTTGCTCTTTCTTAAAAACACTTTGAAAACGCCAGAATTCAGTTTATAATAAGGACTTTAATGCGTTTAAGTGAGATCAACCTTCATCACTTCGAACCGAAAAGCAGCTGCTGTCTCAGATTACTGGAGGCAGAGCAGTTGACGGAAAAACGTTGATGGCTGTAGCTTAAATTGAATATGCAGAGTTTCTTAGCGTATGTTATTCCAACATCTGAAATACATCCATAGATTTGCGTCTGTTGCATCAATGTCCAACTTTTGAACATTAGTTATTAAGTTCCGTCACAAATGCTTTTGCCTCATGTGAGGGAGTCACCGGTGTTAGCATCGCTAATGCTAACAGTCCGCTGTCAATTTCGAGTGATACTCTTTGGCGTTTGGAGCTGAAGTGCCGAGTATTTTACCAAGCACGACGCATCTTTGTATATTTATCACAAGAAAAAACTAAACTTACCCGATTGTGGGGTCTAAACCGGTACCTCGGGAGCTGTGGTCCCCGTTCCGTCAAGACCGCAAACTGCAACGCCGAGAAAAGTGATTTGAATTGAGCGCAGGGGAGTGAGCGATTTAAAACAGACCTATGAGCGCTGATGATGCTTTTCAAAAGGCCCAATCAGACGACGGGACGCTGCCATGTGATCTTCCCGCGAGACAACGCGCTAAAGTAACGTAACTGCCTCTCTGGCCCCGCCCCCTCCTCTGGCCCCGCCCCCTCCTGCAGGCCGCAATGACAACTACCCATGTAGCATCAACACAGATTTCTTTCATGTCAGCCATAAAATCCCATTTATGCAAACAAAGAATCACCAAATTCAAAGCATAATCATATTATTCATCGATTATCTATCATAGATAATAAGATTCCATGGCGTTGCCATAGGTTGGAATAGATATGTCAGATATGAATGAAAGTAAACCCAAACCTAGAAAGCACCGATTTGTCACTGTTGTGCAATGTTTTATTTCTATTTATCTCATCTCTTCGAACTTGCTGTTTCATTGAAACAGTCACTTTAGGGAAGGGTGGAGTACCAGCTTAGAAAATGTATCTTTCCTGTTTAGTTTGTCTACTGGCCCCTGCCCCTGGCCCCTTCCAGGACCTCACACATACAGCGAGGTCTTGGAAATATCTTCTGCGGAAGAAAGCTGCCACAGGGTAGGTGAGGAGTGCACTGACAGTTTTTAATTCATCTGACCGTTTTTAATTCATCTGTCTGACTGTCACATTTAGTCACTGTAGCATTGACACATTGGAGGTGGATGATAATGTGATATCATAATGTAGGCTAATGACTATACTGCAGTAACAACTACAGAGCCCAGGCGTGCCCGTGAAGCAATGCCTTACTCTCATGTAATTCCATTCACTTACATTGGATAATTTAGTGACATTTCATTACAACGACTGACTTTTGTCTGATTTAAGTAGAATTCATCTCTCATACATTTGCAGGCTGATGACAATAAGACAGAAGTACCTTTGAAGGCTATGACATCAAATTAAAATGCTATTTTGGTATTTGCAGAGGACACCTGCAGCTTGGCAGAGCTTTGCAATGTTGCTTATGTTTTTAAATTCAAAACTAGTGAAAGGATTTGATCTGTGAAAGGCACTTCATTAGTGTATTTAAAAAAAAAAAACCCACACACGTTAGCGCAGTGGTTAGCGCTTGCATCTCAAAGCTGGAAGGACCTTGGTTTGATTCCGGCTCTCTGTTTGGAGTCTGCATGAGTTTTCTGCGGGTTTTCCCTAAACAGCGGATTAATCAGAGACCCTGAATTCTCCGCATCTTGTACAGTGCCGGCTGGGACGGGCTTCTGCAACCCTGAGATCAATGAACGAATGAATAACACAGAATTGTCATCGACTTGGCAGGTTAATGTATTCCCAATATGTGGTGGAGTGACGCATTAATGTGTGCGATCTGAAAAAGAAAAACAAGCAAACATGTTAGACATGATGGGTCGGCGATCTGGCATCCCCAGTTTTTTTAATTTACCGGACCATGTATAATGGGAGTTAAAGCACAACAACAATGCTCTTTCAGTTGACTGAACAAGTTGTTTTTAATGTGTTTTGTCAGGTGTTACTGTATATTCACAACATCAAACTAGTACAGACACAAAAATGTATAAAACAAAATTGAAAAAAAAAAATATATATATATAAAATTAAACCAAACAAACAGGTCTTTGCCAGGGGGAAATAATAATAAAAAAAAAAGAAACAACTTTGAAAAGCATAAATAGAAGTGGAGTAGTACATTAAGATTCATGAGCTAAAAGACATACAAATATGTTTTGTGTTCAATTTGTAGCACAACATTAAAATAACTATAGGCTAGATTTGCGTGGAAACCTCCGACATAATATCTCATTTACTTACTATTTACACATCACATGCCTTCCTTTACAGGTGTGTTGAGGTAATAGAAGGAATGCTTGGCAAATGAATCTCTACATGTCTTCTATTAATAATAAAACAATGTTCAAATCAAACCAAACTTGTCATTGACAAAGATATGATGCACATTTTAGGCTCCTTATTAATCACATACAGTATTTCATCTGAAAGTCCCTGCAAACGCTTTACATTGCAATGAGATTTACTACTTGTACCAAGAGGCGTTCGAAATAGGCCGTCCATACATTTAGATGATTTTTAGAGGACGAAATAATGCGTCCCAGCAACGGCATCACAAAGAACACCCTCCAAAATGATCATTTATTAAATCTACAGCGCTCAGAAAGATTCAACCGTATAAGACTCACAAAGTGAGGATTTATTCTGGTGCTCCGTGGATAGATAGTCCATCCTGCCATGCTTGCCACATCAAACTATGGCCGGCAATGCATATCCCAATACGACCAGCTATTTTAGCAAGAAATACAACATCCAGGATGTGCTGGTGGTTTTTTTTGGGGGGGGGGGGAGAAATTTAAACATAAGTTGCATGGCTCAACAGTCATTTAGAAGCACTCTGGATGTGCCGATGTGCTCTATTTAAAACCGTCACTCTTGAAACGTGCCAGTCGATCTTGAGTTTCAACTCGTCCGATAGTTTCAATTCTTACTGACCAATAAGAATGCAGAATTTCAGAAGAGGCGCTCATTGCTCTCCACGCTGCTATTAATTCTCGCTTAGTGTTGAAACTCAGCACGACGTCATATCCTATTTGTTTCAGATATCAGGGGTAGGACACTTGCGAGAAATCAACCTGTGTCCCGGCAAAAAATCCAAAACACACACACACACACACACACACAAAAAGAGCTGGGACGTCCCGCAGTGCAGCTCTGGCAGAAGTGCTGTTAACCTGCACTCTCCCCAATGACCACGAGGGGGTTTAAAAAAACAGAGATTGTATAGAAATTGATGAAACACGACTCTTAATTGTCGCTGGATTTAGGACATCGGTGGATGAATAAATAAATCAATCAATAAATAAAGTTTCCGAATGACTCGTTACTTGCATTCCTAAATCCAGCATGATTTTCACGGGTTCCATTCCGACACGTGGAGAAGAATACGAACGGTTTAACAGATCATTTTGGATGTTATGACTTTGTGATTGATAAGTTATTGTCCATCAGACCATCATTATTACCCATCAGACTGCTTTGCCTAGAAAGTGCCTTTTCCCTGGACACCACTGAACATCAGCAACACTGGAAAGTTCCACTTTAACTCAACTGGCCGTGGCTCGGGTGATCTAAACCGAGCAACCAACGAAGAGTAAACAGAAAACAGACGTGTAAAAAAAAAAAAAAAAAAAAAAAAAACAATATGAAAGAAGATGAAAAAAATCCAGCGAACGGCTTAATTCACAACTTCGGGTGAGCTTGACTGGCCTACACGGGTGTCTTTTGGCAATGCGGTTACTTGGACCGCAGCGAGAACCAGTCCTGACGAAGCCGTGGCATTTACCGGCACTGGGAACCATAATAAGCCGCCTTACAAGTTATTACTGGTGTTAAACTCAACCCAGGAGATCATAAACGCAACTCCGTCATCTGCTAATAACCCCTGGTGTGGGGGAAAAAAAGCGGATTATAACACAACTAACTAGCCGGAGGAAATGAGGAGAATAATGACAGGCCGTGGCTGGTTCCCACAGCTGTTACTGTATCGCGGCATTAAAAACAAACAAACCCTCAAAATATAAATTGTAGTCAAATCCCAATTTGTTTGTCATGTGCCTTCCTTCCTCCCCTTTGTCGGTCGTCCTCCTCGGCCTCATCGTCACACGCAAATCTCTACGCTGTGACACGAAGCAGAGTCTCGGTAATCTCTTCCGGTACGAGATTTGTTTGAGAAAAAACATCACTTAGAAGACGGCGGATGCAAAAGTCGATCATTTTCAACGCGAGATGAAATAATAACCATGTCATAAACAGGGTACCATCACTTTTGTCTGGTGGAGATCTAAACTGCTGGTTCTCTAAATACGGCCATGATGATCGTGTCGTTTTAAAAGGCTACTTTTGCCATTTAAAACAATATTCGGTTTGATCCAATACCGATGTGCAGAAAAACCGTGTCGCTAAACATTCACACATCTGGGCATCTTAGGCTCTCCAATAAAGCTACTCCACATTTCTGGACTGTGAAATTGTGTTTAAGCTTCTTTTGCGAACATATCCTGAGTTCTGTGATGAGCGGATAAACAACTTCTGTTGTAACTTGTTTTAACCACTATAAAGAACCCCCTAAATCGTGTCTGATTTGGATTAATCTCACCGCGTGCTTGCATCTCCTGGTCGGTTATGTGGCTTGAGAGAAAACAAAACACAAGTAATTGTACAAGGAATGCAAACTGACTGTGAGGAGTCGAGTGTTTACTAAGCATCCCCATTATTTTGGCCGAAAGTTGCGCCAAATTTAATAATAGCACAGAAGCCGTCATCCGGGAACCGTGTGCGGTGTTCAAAAGCCGTGATTTTATGTTTACATACATCGTCCGACGGCGGCGATCTGCGAGCGGAAGGACAAGACGGCAACCGGTTCCCACGTTAGATTGTCTTCGTAGATAGTCTTCTCGACGGGGCGGAGGCTCCGGAAACGTCCGGCAAATAGTCTTTAACTCAGTCCGTCGACACTTTTGTCCTTCTGTCAGGGCATGAAAGAAAAAAAAAAAGAATAATACTCTGCATAGCTGAGTGGAAAACCTATCTAGACGTTAAAATATCGCCCATCGCTCCGTCCGTGAGTGCAGATGATGTATTGCAGTTTTGGAGGTGGTCTTCGGGCGCATCTGTCAGCTTGCAGGTTAGCGATGGGTTGGAGGGACGGTCGGAAACACCTTCTTTTTGCTGTGTGAATCTCTCGTGCGTGTGTGTGTGTGTGTGTGTGTGTGTGTGTCTCATCAGGGGGGTCAGCAGCCTTTTTTTTTTTAGGTCTTTACAGGTGAGATGAGGTGGAGAAACACAGCTTCAGTGTGTACGGGTTGGAGCCGTCTGAAAACACACACACACACACACACACACACACACACACACACACACACACACACACACACACACACACACACTGTTATCACACCCTCCATGCAATTGTAGCCGTCACATTAAATGTTTTACAACAGGGCTGTCAAACTCATTTTCAGCGAGGGCCACATCAGCGCAGTGGTTGCCCACGGTAACAATAAAAATGTAACTTCATGTAAAAGAAATGTAACTGCTAATGTTAAATAACTCTGAAATATTACATATGTATTCCCATCTGTCTTGAATCTTCCATCGGCATCAATGTTTCTCTTCCTGGACATTTTGGGATTGTTTGTATTCCTCCATTCCACTTGTTGAGGTGGAAACACTGCGATCTGATGACGTCATTTGGCGGGAAACATATTAATGGCCAATGAACGCGTTTGAATTATATATTTTAAGACAATCTGACCTTTTAAGACATAAAATGGCGTGGCGAGCCACATTTGGTCCGTGGATCTTGAGTTTGACACGTTTCATTTACATAAGACCTGGGCATTTTTATTTTTATTTTGCTTTTTTATCTGGCCTTTTTGTCTTTGAATGTTTTAAAAAATATTTTCAATCCATATTGAATTTAGAAACTCCTTATTTTTTTTATTTTCTTCCATTTTGTATGGATGATTACATATAAAATAATGCCGGTAGATTTATATGATCATGAACGCTTTTAAAGTTGAAATGAAATGCAAAAAATATAAATATTCAAATTGCAATTTTCATTTAGTTGAACTTACATGATACCTACTTGGCTCGGGCATAAATCTAAATAAAAAATGTGTCCTGCCGGCCAAAGTAATTGCCCACCCCTGCTTTAAATACACACAGTATAGATATATATTTATACTATATAAATCTTTTTATTCTGATACCCTGTTTATTTTCTGCTATGCTATCTTACGTGTGAATGTATCTGCCTGCTAAAATCTATCTCTCTATGTTCCTCATGCAGACGTCATGGAAGCCGCCATCGTGCTTTGTGGAGTAACGCTCTTCCAAATCACACATTTTCACGGGTCAAATGATGTTCGTCTTATCTTCCGCGTCTCACTTTATTTTTTTCACAAGCGTGAAAAAGTATGACAGGAATCTCATAGGATTGCGGGAATGTTTGCAAGAAAGTGAGTGCAGTCCAGACTTACTGGGGATCCTGATCTGATAGTGGTTCAGAACTGTGAGAACCTCCACAGCTTCTGTCTTGCTGTCAAACTCTAACAAGCCGGAGATGGTCTTCGAGGAGGCTGGGAGGACGGCGGGTTTAAAAATCGCAGGAATAAGAGGAAACAAAAACAAAAAAATAAGGACACATCAAGTACTTTCACATCATCGGCGAGACCAGAGGACAAGGACGCCAGGCTTCTACTTACGTTTGGCATCAAACATCTTGAACTTGACGAAGCCGGGCACATCATGCTCGGTGCACAACTGGCCAAGGAGACGGAGGAGAATATTATTTTAAAAGGAGGTCATCGCTCGCAGGGCCGTCTTGTCATCGTGGAGTTCACTCAAACTCAAAACATTTGGACATTGACTCGTCCCTGCATCCTGATCCATCTCAGGTGACTTCATGGTGTTTGAAAAGCTCCAGACGTTCATAAACCTCCTCAGCATCCTCGCTGCTGCTCTTTCCTCACCCGTTACCCCTGATGCGTTTCCTCGCCTCTTTTTCTGCGCTCCCCGTCGCCGTGGAAACACAGCGAAATCCAACACTCCTCATTTAAAAAAAGGGATAACGTTTTCGTTTAAAGGTGGCGAGTTCTGGAAGCCCCGTGGGTCGCCACGGGTCCACCCGCCTTCCAGGCTGGCAAAAAAAAACTATAAATATATTGATATTTTTAACAAATTTTTCAAATCATATATAATATTTTTCAACTTGATCTTTTGTTATAAACACATTAAATGACAAACCAGCGCAAAAATATTTCATACTTTCTACAAATAAGTTGAAGTTAAGTTGGATCTTGTTGCTGCGGAGCATTTCAGCTGCTTTCCACCCGCCTTCCAGGCTGGCAAAAAAAATCTACAAATATATTGATATTTTTACCAGATTTTTCATATTATATATTATTCATATTATTATTCATATTCATATTTCTTTTTTTTTTTTCCGGCGCTGTCTCGGGCGGCTGCCTGCCAGAGTTTCTCTTCACCTTAGTGTCTCTTTTTCCTAAATTCTTTACTTCTATTTTTCTATTTACTTCTTCTTGCTTTAGTAACTATTAAGTTAATTGAATTTACTGAGGCTATCAGACCTTTTAATTCCTCTTCCCTCAGCCGCAGGGAATCTTCAATCTTTGTAGTTCCAGTTAACCGTTAAGACAATTCATATTTCATTGTGTTCTTATTCTTCCTCCTTTCTACTATTATCTATTACTGTTATGTTTTTTACTTGAAACTCTGGCACAACAATTTCCTTCGGGATGAATAAAGTTGTTCTCATCTCATCTCATCTCTCATATCATATATATAATACTTTTCAACTTGATCTTTTTCTTATAGACACATTAAATGAGGACTTGCGCGCAAATACATTTCATACTTTCTACAAAATAAGTTCAAGTTAAGTCGGATCTTGTTGCTGAGGAGCATTTCAGCTGCTTTCACACCGACTGCTGGATATTTTCCTCAGCATTTTGTCCGAATATTATTTTTCATTTCACAAAGACGTTATTTTAAAGTGATACTTTAAAGACTGACGGATGCAACATACCCTCAGTAAATGGTCCTGCGATATGCATGGAGGGACGTTGTAGTAGTGCAACACTGCAGACGGAGGCTGGATAATGTTTTTGGAAGCCTGTCCGGCGCTGCTGAAGCGGTTGTTCCTGGTCATGGCGAAGTCTTTATAACTGCTGCTCCCGTCCTCTAACTCGAACACCTGGCTCGGGATCACGGCGTGCTGCTTGGACACGCTAAAGAAAACAAAGAGCGATTTAAAAAGCACGCCAGGAGATCAGCGGTCGTCCGTGGAGTCTCTCTTAGAGGACAGTAGCTGCTTACTACCATTCACAAATTACAACGTCCTCCAAATGGAAAGACACGCTCGGCCTGTATGAGAAGACAGAGCATTTTTTAAAATTTTTTTATTTTCTAGGGGTTCAGTGTCTTGCTCCACAACACCAGGAGGAGCCGGGAATGTTCGGTTCAGAACCAGAACCGGAATACTTTGTTGATCTTCCAGGGGGGGAAAATGCTTTTTGTTGAGTCAAGTGGGGAACAATCAAAATAGAATAAAACAGCAAATAATACAATAAAAAGAACAGTAAAGATGGGCATAAATAAGTAAAAATAAAGTTAAATACATGTAAAAATAGATGTAACGTATATACATGTGTATTTACAAGAACATGTATATGATAACTTGTAGTAATTTTGGCGTATAAGTAAGGTGGTTGTTGTTGTTCCTGCTACACCAGCTTCTCTTCTAGTGACCCACTAATTCTTTAAACAAAACACCCTCTTTTTAGTTTTGACATTATCTTGCTAGATCATCGCAGCGATGGGAGAAGCGAAGGGTCGGGATGGATTTGATTTTAATAAAAGAGAGATTGGCGCTTGATTTTAAGATTACAAACCAATTAAAAATGACAGTCGGCCTGCCGTCCCGCGGGATAAAGTGTCTTTCCCTCCGACTGAGACGGAAAGATGAGAATTCTTGTGGAAATCTCCTTGTCGTGGCAACTGGACACGAATTTTAGTCAAATGTCCAAATTCCCCACGACCCGGATGACCGAGAACCCCCGCAGACAAAGATTATTACTGCAGAAAAGTCAATAAAACACTGAAAATCTGAAAGGCGGAAGTTGTCATTTCGTAAGTTTTGATGCAGCACCTGATTGGAAGACTGCAATAGGTTTTCCACTCCTAAAAATTAGAACGTAATCCCCAAACTGTCTCTATCTTACCAGACGTTGAGCCTCTTGCCAAACACCTTGATGCTGTTGAGGTGTGTGATGGCTCTGTCCACGGCGTACTCGTCCCCCATCTCCACCAGCGCCGTGCCGGGAACGCTCTTCATGAACTTGACCTGCGGGCGCAAGCGACAGTTGCGTTTGCGATCGCTCTCCAACAACCCGGAGCTGATCCATCGTGCAGTGGAGAAAAGACGCCACGTGGTTGAGGAAAGTTTCAAAACAACGACAGAACGGTTGTTTATATACCGTAATTTCCCGACGATAAGCCGCGACTTTTTTCACTTACGATGCGGCTAACATATGGATTTTTTTTGGGGAGCCTAACGAGCTTGACGCCGCTATAACGTTTATCCCCGTCACATCAGACCGATGAAACGACCAGGAAATTCTGAGTCCGTTCAACTCCGACACCGAAGAGGACGACTTTGACGGTTTTAGCGCGCAGGAGGAAGACCAAGATAGCGACCGGCTAGCCGGTGCAGCTTATATTCAGGTGCGCTCAGTAGTCTGGAAATTACGGCAAATCTGGAGTAATGCTCGAGATTCATCTGTTGACACAAATAAACATAAAAAACCTGCTTTTTTTTTTTCTTCATGGTATCCATGGCGATCGGTGGTCTCAACCATGATCTCCAATCAAACATGGCAATCATTCATTTACAGTCACCGGTTGTCAACCAGTCAGCCAGAAACTTCAGGAAGGTCTTCTCACACCAGAGCAGAGGCCTGGACCTCCTCTCCCCCGGCCACATGGTCCAGCTCTTCTGGGGGATCCCGAGGTGTCTCCAGGCCAGCCTGGAGACATGGCCTCCTGGGTCTTCTCCCAGATGGACATGCCTGGAACAGCATCCAGGAGGCCTCCTGACCCGATGCCCGAGCCACCTTATCTGACTCAGGGACTGAAGAGCAGCGACTCTGCTCTGGATGAACTTCTCAGCTTATCTCTGAGGGAGCGTCCGGCAACCCCGCGGAGAAAACTCATTTCGGCCGCTTGTATCCGCGATCTAAATTGAGAGCTTCTCCTTGTTGCTCAGCTCCTTCTTCACCACGACAGATCGGCGCACCGATCCGCCCGTCCATCTCCTGCTCCATCCTTCCCTCACTCGTGAACAAGACCGTGAGATACTTGAGCTCCTCCACTTGGTGCAGGACCTCTTCCCCGACCCGGAGTGGACGCTCCACCCGTTTCCAGTGGAGCACCACGATGACAAAACCACATCATCTGCAAAAATTAGCGACAAACCGCAAAAGCCCCAACTTTCCACAAGTGCACTCTTTCCTACTATAATCCTCGCCGAATCCTTGCTGATGCAACTGGACTCGGTTCCTTCTCTTGAAGACGCTCCACCTCTCATCCCAGAGGCTTCTTGGAAGCCTTTCCGACCATCGGCCGAAACCCGGACGACCGAGAGCCTCCGTAGACCCCGTCCTGCCCCGCAGAAGACATCACAACCCACGTGCGCGCCTACCTTCTCGATGTTACCGTACAGGCAGAAGAGGTTGAATATCCGGGTGCAGTTCATCTTGGACGGATGGAGCCCGCTCACCATGGCGACGGAGCTGGGCGCGTGGCCGGAGTACGAAGAAGATGACTGGGGCAGAGGGTAGGACACCATGTCCGGGACGTCCATGGAGGCCAGTTTGTACCTGCTGTTGCCGGGCAGCGGCAGCAGGGGGCAGGGCGGGCCTGGAGGGGCGGACAACATGACCACGCCGCTGTTAGCCATCCAACTCAAATACACTTAGAAAACAAACGTCTTAAAAGCTCAAAAAGCGACCGTTTTGAATTCCAGAACCGTTTCCAGGACCACATCTGTACACAATTGCTTTATTTACTTTTTCCTGGTTTCCCTTCACCGAGCCAAAGTGTGGGGAATTTTTGAAATGGTATTTGTTTACGTGTAAATCTGCTGGGAAATTATAATCCACAGGTTGCGACGAGAGGAAAACCGAGCGGTTGCTCCACTAGATGCGTCGATCACGAAGGAATCCGTTCCAATTTGAAAGGAGGAAAAACTAACAGAGCCTGAAAAGTACAAGTTGGGAAAATATCCAGCACAGGAAACATGAGTCTTACCATAGCCGTTGTCACTGTAGGATGATGGGTGCTCTCCTAAAATGGCCTGTCTCTGCCTGCCCTTTCCACGGTCTGCAACACACACACACACACACACACACACACACTCACAATTAGATGATGTGTGGCCCGCGGTGATCTAGTGACAAACAAAGGGGTGCTTTCATAGAAACAGGATCTCAGAAGACTGATCATCCCAGCAAGTCCATTTATGTGGGTCACTTTCATGAATTACAGGCCAAAGTTACGCAAAACGCCGCAACGATGACGTCGTTCAAAAAAATACTGGCAGCGACGTGTCGACAGAATCAGTAAATGGCTCCGAAAGATGGATGAAACATGCATTACTGCAAATCTATTCTCCCTGAATGCTCTTTATTGTTCTGAGTTTGAGAAACGACAGACTGTAAAGAGAAATCCACACCTTTAAATCCCACCGGCGTTGTCATTTGTACTAAATATATTTTCCAGAAAAGACTGACGCTTCAGATCTGGGTTTGTTTAACACGGTGCGAGGATGACACATGAAATGAAGCTGGTTTTTAGCGACACAGTAAGTCTGGCTTCGAGATGGCGAACATGCAGTTGTCACATGTGACCCCCCCCTCGTCATTTAGACATTTATTCAGCAGAGACAAATACATTAAACATTAATGTCAAATAAAATACAAAACAGACAAATAGAAGGGTCGTATCAGGAACAAGTGATGCAAATCTTAACATTAACAATTTTTATATCATTATATTACACAACAAGATTAAGGTACTGTTTACAAGAGCAAACTGTCTGCAAGAATTTAGAATTGTCTAATGAATCTGTGTCACATGGACATCCATGAAGCGTGTTGTTGACCAGGGGCAGACTGAGGTCCCTGCGTGATCATGTGTGTGTATGTGTGTGTGTGTGTGTGTGTGTTGTCTGTCATTGCCGGACCACATCGGCAGATTTGTCCGGTTGCCAGGCGAGAGATTGTGTGATACCAGTATCGGCTATGAGATTCCCCCCCATTGAATGGCAGGTCTGGGGGCACACACACACACACACACACACACACACACACACACACACACACGCTCTGGAATAGTTTGTTTAAATGTCAACATCAAATCAAATATCGCTGCTTTCAGGCCAGACATCTCACAGCTCAGTTCCCATTTTAATTTCAGAATACAATGTTTTTTTGTATAACACATGGACGCATACTTTTGACACACTGGAAACCGGCTTGTGTTTGGTAGTCGCAGCATTCATGGGGCCGAGTGAGTAAAAAATAATCAGTGTGTCTGCAGTTTTATTGGGTGCAGTGCAGGCATGATACAGGAGAACAGAGAAATGAGAGAGACACAGTACCTGTGAAGGATCAGACACCAGTTTTCTCCCACAGCAGGAAAGAACATCAACCTGCATTACATCATCATCATCATTACATCATCATCATCATCATTACATCATCATCATCATTATCATCATCGTCATCATGATACAACATCAAATCAACACATCCTGCAGTTCACACTGAGGCACATTGAAATGACACCGCCACTTGGAAGATCAGCAGTCCTGTGTTGCGGAATGCTGATGCGGTGTTGTGTTTTGTCCTTCAGAGAAACACACACACACACACACACACACACACACTCTAGCACAATCCACACAGATGGGAGTGGGTGGTGCAAAAGCAGTAATGGCAGTGATGGACTCACTGTTTTTAGATGCAAAGTACCTCCTTTGTGTTGGACACATTTCGTTTAAATACCAATATTTGTGATAAACAACTCCCTGAATAAACTATTTATCACGCTATTTGTAAAGATAACGCAAAAAAACAAACACTGCATTCACACACTGCAAAATACTGTGAGGTGAAATGTTTGAAAGTCTGTCCCGCTGCGGTGAGATACAAAGGATTGTTTAAAACAAGCCGGGTCTTGTTGTTCTTTTCTGTGAGTCACATTGTTTTCTGCAGTCGTGTCCTAACCGGTATTTTCTGAAGCGCTGCTTCACGCCATCTTGGATGCAGAACACCTGATCCAGTCCGGGAAAGTAAGAAGTTCACGCCACGTAACCTCCTGCTAGATCGAGCAAGTAAACAAAAACAAAGTCGCTATCGCCGCATGTCGGAACAAGCGCTAACCAGGTGATCGCAGACGTAGCGATTCCAGCGTAGACAGAGTTTGATGTTATGAAAATATTACAAGTATTGCGCTTTGTCTAGTGAGGACGCGATGTTGGAGATCAGGGTGGGAAACTGGTTTTAAAAGGGAATGGAAGGGAGTCAAAATGATCCCCACACTAATGTAGCTGTCGTGTCATACTGTCCAATTATTATTTCATTCAAAATAGTTTCAGGGATTTATTTGCAGATAAAACCATTCATTACAAGATAAGAGTGGCATATAAACAAATGGGGTAACCTGTTAGCTAGTCCCAGTTCAACTACACACCATTAGCTTGCACTTCTTCTCATGTTTCTATTGAGCTCCATTTTCATGTTGAAAAAAATCCTCAAATTCAATCTTCATGATCTTGTCTTGTATGTAAATGTTATATTGTCGCCTTAATTAGGGGTTATTCGAAGTCTCCAACATCAGACTAAGAATGTCTACACCATTACTGAAGGAAGATGAAAAGAGATACGCCACATCCGGAAAGCCTCAAAATTCTTCTGGCCCCGCTAATCGGCTGTTGGTCAAAACCCCAAAACAAGCACAGCAGTAAAACAAAAGGACATCGTGACAGCAAGAATCACCGGCATTTCAGAGAAACGAATAAACAATTTCAGTGCATTTCAAAACACAACCCCGTCAAACCTCCAACGGAGGCGAACCAACGACAAACATAGTAGCCTTACGGCTAATTCAAATGCAAAGTCAGGTGAGCAGCTTGAATTCCTAGTTTACCAACTACACTGCTGTTATCATTACAAACTCCATTCAATGTCTTTGTTTCCCACCGACTCACGGATTAGCATTGCAACCCCACTTAACCTTGACAATCCGTGGCCGAAAGCTGCTATTTAGCAGAGACTCCCCAAAGTGTGATGGAACTGAAGTCTGTCATATGAGAATTGAACCTTCCTCAAAAACAAACAGACAAAAAACTGAAAAGGTTCAGTTGCTAAAAGAATGTCAGCTACAATCACGCTAGCTGGCTGCTGTTCAGTTGTAAAATGTTATGGTAAAACAAAAAGGAGGCTCTGATATATGCCGTCCTTTCCGAACCACTAGCCTCTACTTCTTTCTTTAAACAACAATGCGGCTAACTGATGGATTTTTGGGGGGCTAACAAGCTTCACGCCGCCAAAACATTTTGCCTCGTCACATCGGAACGATGAAATGTGCGGGAAATTCTAAGGCCGTTCAATTCCGACACCGAAGAAGACGACTTTAACGGTTTTAGGAAGACCAAGATAGCCACCCGCTAGCTGGCGCGGCTTATATTCAGGTGCGCTCAATAGTCTGGAAATGACAGTGATTTTGGTGACGTGCATGTGTGTGTGTGTGGGGGGGGTTCTTGTCACGACGACGCAGAGCTGGCCCTGGCAAAAAGGGAGAGCTTGGAAATAAGCCGGGCGGCGGGAGGGGGCATGGAGGCTGACCTTCAAACCACAGATTAGCACCACACTAAGCCAGCAGGTGCGGTGAACCTGCGACGAAACAGCTGCCACAGAGATGAGCCTCTGCAGCAATTTCCCCCAATGTCAACATTTGGCCATCACTCAGTCGTGATTTGTAAGAAGCAAGAAGCGGTCTCACCACGTAGACAACATCCGATCAAAGTCTGTTCATTATTCCTTTTGCTTTTTGGAGGCCGCTACATGCGATCAGAAGCAGTAGCATTGTTAGCGTCCTAGCGGTTCTCAGGAAACAATCCGCCACATGTTCCCACTGATCACCTGCATTTACGGTCGGGATTCCAGCAGAGCGGTTTGGTTCATTTCTAAACCTGACTAGGATGGGTTCAAGAACACTTCTGCCTGCTTCTCTTGGTTTTTCTTGCCGTTTCTGCCATTTTTCCTCAGTGTCTTTACAACGACAGACAGTGTGTTTATTTGCCCTCTGTTGTGTTTGCGGTTGTTACATCCCATGTTGTACCACTTAAAGGGAATGCATTGAAAATGGGCAAAGTTCCCGTATTTTAAGTAAGAACTTTTGTCCGCCACGTCGGTAGCAAGACGTGTCTTGCTTTCTGCAGGCCGTTGCTTTCATTTCACCAACGTCACTTCAGGCTAACAGCTTGATCAGACAACGGTGAGCTGCATTGCAGCAGGAGGGGATCTAATCAATAACCAGTGCAAAGTGCTGGAGACCATTTAAATATGAGGCCTTCTCATATTTCTGCTTGAAAGGCTTGAAGGCGAGAAGCCCAAAATTTGCCAGTAAAGATGAAATACAGCCCCTGAAGTGATGCTGACATGGAGGACGTTGCCAATCAAAGATCCACGGATGATTTTCATCTGGCCAAAGATCAAAATGAAAAAAAAATGCCTCTACGACTCATTTGAGACGTCGACCAGCCGCAATTCATACACAATAATAAAGGTGAGACAAATGCGGTGACTCTCCATCTGCAAATGACGCATGTCGACAACCGGTTTAGTCCATACATTGGTACCGGCTGATGACAAACCAGCCATCCTTCGCTCTACAGCGCACTTCAAAAATGCCGGGTTAAAAAAAGAAACCCCTCTCATGTGTGTCGTCTCGACAAGCGACGGCGTGGCTCTTGATGATGCTTATTTTTAGACAAATGTTTTTTTCCGGAGGGCAGCTTCATCCTAGACAGCAGGCCGGCGTCACAGCCGCCGTCCCCGTCGTCCCAGTTCTTTTATGTCGATCGTGCCGAACATCTTTAATACGTCGTCCTCGTGATTCGGTCGCCGTTTGACTTCTATTGTATTTGACGGTTTGGCATGAACATATTGAGCGCTTGGATACTTTATCGCCGCAGGGTCCTGCAACATCGCCCGGTTAGGTAAGTCTCAAAACACTAGCGCTAGATAGAAGATAGAACGAGCTTAAAAGCCAGCGCTGCTGACATTTTAAATTTTGATAAGAGACGCGGTGGGACAGCGAGCGGGTGGAATATGTGAGAGAATAGAAAGTAAACACCAAAAAAAAAAAAACACACCCTGTGAGCAAATCGAATTAAACCTGATGCAAGAAAAATGACGGCAAAGGATACGGCATTAGCCGGCAGAACGCTGAGGAGGAAACGGGAGAAGTGACGGGAGGAGAGGTGTGTTGTGTTGCAGAAGGAAGAAGGGGAGGAGGGCGAGAGGATTAGCGGCGAGAAGATGAGGAGGGTGTTAAAGACGAAGAGGCTGAAAGGGGAGAAGCAACATAAAGGAGAAGCCGGATGGGTGGATGACAGCCGGTGAAAGCAGGATAGCGATACAAGCTAATGCAAGCAAAATAGGTTGACCATTAAAACCAAAGGAGTCCAATCAAAAATTGGAATATTTCAACAAATATTTGCCTCGCGGGGCATTATGTTTGTTTGCAGTATTTCATTATGTTTGTTTGCAGTATTTTGGATTATGCCACAAGTGAAAGCAGAAGAAAGCAGATGAAATCAATCACCGTGTTTGCTAGAGTGAGAAAAAATGGAGATGAACTCTCTGCATTTCTGGACCAAAGTCTGGACATTATTTTTTGATAAGTTGCTGTATTCCAATACCCTTCACAAGCCTTTAAATGCAACATAAATAAACAGAAATGTATGGCTCCGATAAAAAAAATAAAATAACAGCATGCTGATGTTGTAGGAATTGTCTCATATATTTCTATTATTATTTAATAATAGTCGTAAAAATAAATGCCAAAACCAATAACTGAGATTGTCTACCTGTGCCAGGCTGCAGACAGCATGACTGGAAAAAAATCCATTAAACAAATTAAATCTCTCACCCTGAGCTTTTACACCAAGAAAAAAATAAAATAAAATTCCCAAACAATGAATCCAGGCAGCCCCACTTCCATCCCCTCCACTTTGCTTAGGGACAGTTAGTATTTACCTTTTTCTAACACCTAAAAGACATGTGTCTTTTCAATGTGCCTCAGCTCCAAACATGTGAACACACACACACACACACACACACACACACACACACACACACACACACACACACACACACACACACACACAGTAATGGATGTACGTGTACATTATTGGATCAAAATTCAGAAAATAATCACCCATAATGGTGAAATAAACATATTTAAAGTTGGAACCAGTTCAACTCCCCATCAATCTGTTAGTGAATGACTCCAAATGAAAGTCTGTGGGTCTTTACACTTTGAGGGCTTAAAAACAAGATACAATAATCACAGAATCATTTCCAATGCAAGTATTATGAATCAAATTCATTAAAACTGGCAGCTTTATCATTCCGCAATTTTGAAATGGATACAGGCCAGATCACGAGGTTTCTTTGACCAATTATTGCCATCTTTTTTATGTGCTGAATAGTTATCATATCATATCACAGGAGACGAGCAAAACAATCTCCATTTGTCTGGAGGGAAAGTTACTTCCTCTTTTCTGGTCGCATAGTTGCATCGCTGCTGATTGCATTTTCATTCAGCAACCCCTGAACACAACGCAGGTTTGCTTGTAATTTCAATTCCTTCCCAAAACAGCACTTCAAAATAAATATATATGTATATTTCATATACATATATATATATATATAGCCGATAGCCTCAATGTGTTAAACCTTTAGTTTCAAGTGGGATCCCCCAAACGGCCGTATGGTAGTTGTTCCTCCCTCAGTGATCAGATCTTTTCTTGTTTCGATGAAAAAGATTCAGACCAAACTCAAAGTAAAATGCCTCAGCGACTAAATGCTATCGCTACCTTGCGCTCGTATACGGCGCGCTGATTCAACGCAATGTTTCACTGCTAACTATTTTGTTTGTACGCCGCAGACTTCAGTCACATTCCAATCGATAGTTTCAAAAAATCCAAAAAAACGGACTATTTATATTTAGTCTGACCGTGGCGTTAGACAACTGTTGGACAAAAACTAGTGAATAAAGGTCACCAGTCACGCCGGGGATTTTGGCGCTCCAAAAAGGGACCAACTACCATGAAGAGCCTAACAACTTTATTTCCCCCTAAGATTGAATTAAGCGTGAACTGGCCCCAAATTTCAACGCTTTCGCACTGTTTCAGATGCTTCATAGGAGAATCTTTTAACTGCGCGGCACACAGCGTCGCCGCTTGTTCACTGTACATAAGAGCGTGCAGAGACAGGAAATAATACAGAGGGATCTTTGTGTGGACTGCGTTCAACAAATCCAGCTAAAAACATACCAACATTCTTAAAAAAAAGAGCCACTGTATGGATGGAGATCCATGCACATGCCTTTTTGAACAGCTGTTTTCTTTTTTTTGGACTAACCAGCAGAAGTCAGAATAGGGGTGTCACGATAAGAGCTCAAAATTCATACACCCGCTACCATTTGTACTCTACTGATAATAATTAAATGTTTCTGAAAAACACATTTTGGATCGTGACAGCCCTGATTCAGGGCTGGAGTAAAAAGGGTTCAGAGTAAGCCCCTCTTTCTGTGGTCTCGCATAGCCAGACTTTGGACTGTTAACCTTGTTACCTCTGCTCCACAGCGTCTTTTAGTCTTTCACAAGAAATATCTATCTATCTGTCTATATATAGATAGATAGATATGTATTGAATTTTACAGTGAGAACAGACAAAAAAAAGGAAATCAAACACATTCAATAAATATTACTTTGTAAGCAGCCCAACATAGTTCCATTATAATTTTGAGGAACCAGTAGGTTAGGCTGGCCGGTTTGGTATTTGAAGTTTCGCTTTAAAATGAAAGTAACAGAAAAGGGTTGTTCGGTTTGGATCCTGCCAGATCCGTGAGCGGTGGCGAGTAAGGCAACGCTGCAAATAACAAATAATGACCTCATATAACAACAGGCATCTGAGGCCATGATTGCGGAATGACGGGTAACGTTACCATCATTAACGGACAATTCTGGTGAATGTCAACAACCCGGGTTCCACCCCGTTGGACTTAGCTTGAATGGTGCGAAGCGGAGTCGGCTTTCGGGGGATTCGGAGAGGCGTCGCAAATCACGAGGCGACGACAGGCAATGAGCTTTTGTGAGGCGCAAAAAGAAGAGGGATATCATTTGGAATATTATACATATTCCAGGTACAATATCTCTATTTGGACTGATTTCCAAGCTAAATGTAAGATACCGACAGACCTCTTGAGTCTAAGTGTATCATAGAGCTTGAAATCAAAGCGTCGCACTAGTTTACCGAAGGAGGTAACAATTTAGTTGTCTGTACGCGCTTCAAAATAAAAAGCAGCAACACGTGTGATAAGAATGACGTCCACTGCAGTTTCTTTTATGCTATCAAAAATCTGATTTAAACATAGCGGCACTGTCCGAACGCTGTTCTGTGTAGGATCACTTCAAAGTGGCGAGTAAACACGATCCACTTGGGCTGAATTTGGAAAATTTTGTGGTTTTACTTCCAATAAGATGGCTGTTATTCTCGATACCTTCGTGCATCATCAACAGAAACCGTGACATGATGTGCAGCTGGAGGCCTCTCATTGATTTCATAATATTGCACGCATCTCGGGTTAGCGAGAGTTTTAACGTTCTGGGTGCCGTCCAACCTCGCATCGGGTAGTTTGTAGCCTTGCTACAAAAACTAGCAGGTCATCTGTAGTAGATATTTGATATAAGGAGCCTCGCTATTTTTGCAAGTGAGTAAAAAAGGAAAATGACTGGAAAGTCGCAGCTGTCTTTCTTATCCTTGTTGGTTCCAGCCTGCAAACATCCTACCTATTATTCTTTTTTTTTTAAATGTATTCTTGTCATTGCTATTGTCACTCTATTCCTATTGTCATTTAGTTCTGGTTGTGTATTTGTCCATTATTATCCCTGATTTATTTAGTATACTTCATGTAATTCTGGATGTCTTGCCTATTTTTTGTCTCTCTATTTATATTTATTTGACTTTTTTTTTGACAGTCACGCTGCTGTGACAAAGGAGTTTCCCCCTATGGGGATCAGTGAAGTTGATCTCATCTTCTCTTGGGACCTGCAAGCAACAAATCTACTAGATATAAAATACAAATAGATCATTTTGCAACCCTGGTCAGCAGAGGAAAACTTCAAATACCAAAAATAAAAACTGGGGAAAAAAAAAACAAAACCAAAACATTATTCGGGCCTGACTCCTCGGCCCTGCGAGACTGCAGCAAGAGAAGGAGATGAACGCAGGAGGGAGAAGAAGGACGGCGGAGCAGCTGAAGTCCTGCAGACCAGAGGCTCCTGGGCATGTTGAAGCAGCAGCTGCATGGCGGTCAGTACGAGTGAGATCCGTCTCTTTCTGCTTCTCTGGGTTGGAGGAGGTGATGATGAAAGAAAGCTGCTGTGCAAGGTCAGCCTGACGTCCGTCTCTCTCTCTTTCTCAGTCTATCTTTCTGTCTTTTTCCGGGGAAGTGGAGGTGCAGGCTTGTGAGAGGCTGGTGATTGGCTGGTGTGAGAGTGTTTTGATTGGAGTAGTCTCGCTATGACGCTCTGAAATCCACACTTAGTGAACCGCACGCGAGCCGCCTCCTACCTTTCCCGTCGCAGGAGGGTTCGCGTTTCAAGAAACGGAAGGTCAACACAAAACGGGCCGGAGGGTAAAGTCGTAGGTTGAGAACCGGAAGAACGGCTGGACGCAAGCGTTTGCTCTTACCTCGTCGGACCAGGTACGGTTTAGTGTAGTCCCAGCTTTCGTTGTCGTTCTTGATCACGTTCAGACGTGTCGGCTGAAAGACGGAGAAGGTATGCAGCGGTGTCACCGACGCAGGAAGCTACGCTAGCGATTTTTAGACGACAATATGAGACGCTGGTCGCCTCCTCACCCTTGCGTATTCGATCTTGAGAGTGCAACATCCGGCGTAGATGTCGGCGCCATTCAGGGCTGCTTTGGCCTTCTGAGCGCACTGGATTGACTCAAACCTGCAGGACAAAGGGTTAAGGAGAACACACACACACACACTCACACACACACACACACACACACACACACATGCACCAAGGATACTCCACCATGGCCTGGATTCCGTTGCGTTTAAAGATGACGATCCTCAGCACGCTGCCGATGGGGTTACACACTGTGTACAGAACATCCTGGGAAACAAAATGTCACACATCGTAAGCGACACGTTTCTTTTTTTGTCAAAAGCACCCGTTCTTTTTTAGTTTTTAATGCACCAATTAGAAACTTGGCTCATTTAAAAGCGGTGGAATCACATTTTGTTAAGAAGTTTATTGTCTTATCTACGTCTGCTTGCAATTTTCCTATTTCTGCAGTGGTCAATCTGCATTAAGAACACATTTATCACTCAATCCTCGAACACAAAGGACTGAGGCTAAAAGATATCCTTATCGGAGTTGTAAAAGTCGAATATAACCGCTGCTTTTAAGCCATTTATCTATCTGACAATGACAGTAAATCAAGCATTGTAACACTAAAAAAGGATTTTATTTACATTGCTGTTACAGACATTGGCTCTAAGTCACCTATGCCCATACATCTAGCATCCGTGTGTGTGTGTGTGTGTGTGGTTTTCTACCGTGGTGATCGGGTAGAGGGGGTTTTGTATGGACAGCAGCAGGACTTTGTTGCCACTGTTGGGATTATCAGCGTTGGTGGGCCTGGTGATCCTCTTGGATGTAGAGTAGTTAAAGAATGCCTGTTGACCTAAACAAAAACAGGCAAAAGGCAGAATGAATGCAAGTCAAGCATTCGTGTGCATTTAACAGGCATAACCACGGTTCTCAGCACGTTAGAGACGGCAAAGAGCTGCGCATCGAATATTTTTTTTTCATTAGCTGATGTGCTACAGAAGGGGTGTCAAACATACGGCCCGCAAAGGGGTTCGACCAGGCCCGCAGGATAATTTTGAAAGTGAAAAAATGCATAAAAGACAAGGACTTATTTTTTTTAATTGAATGCAATTCGAGAAGTTTCCGCTAGGGGGCGCTATTTTGGTCAGAGTAGACGACAATCAGCAGACGTTATCAATGTACAGCGGCCACTTTCACCCATAGCCGAGAAATCAGTGAAGCAGCGGTAAAAGCCAGCTAGTTAATTGCTAGTGAAAATGTACAATTTAATGTTCGTCACCAGCTTCACTACAAACTAGTATGATGGAATTCTACTGTTCATGCAACTCCATGCATTTTCAGTATGTATTGTGTGTGTTTGCATGTTTCATGGATGAAGTTTACACATTTACTCCAATCCTTACACATTTAATAGCGCCCTTTTTAGTTTGTAAGGTGTAGGCAGGGATTCAATTTATATTTAATATGCACATGTGTAAATCGTTTAAAAATCCCTTTCTTTATATGTCTCATTTAATCTTAAAGTGCTTTACTATATTTTTCAATACCAATTTCTTGTTAAAGTTTTGTGCCTTTGTACAATCAGTGGGATCACATGATCACATGATTGCAATGCAAACATGTGAATGATAGAAGTAAATTTCACTTTTGTCGAAGGAAATATGAGGTGTTTCATGAAATGTTTTGTAAAGGGATTGTTCATGAAATTCCAAGATTTTCCTCATGTTCTTGTACTTCTTTACACCAAAACAGAGGAAAGACATGATATTTTGTTTTTTTATTGCTGAGTATGCTATTATTCTACCGGTCCGGCCCACTTGACATCTACCCAGGCTGAATGTGGCCGCCATGAGAAATGAGTTTGACACCCCTGATCTACAGGATGTAGCCATATGTATAACAACCGTCCATTTGTCCACATACACAGGATAGAGCATCAGCAGGACGGGGTACGAGTCGTGCCGAGAGCCGCGACGTTGTCCGATTTAGAGACGGTGGCGCCGAGGAAGAACAACATTTCAGAAGATTGTCGACGTCAAAGTCAAAAGTCAGTTTTGTTGTCAATTTCTGCACGTGCGCTGGACATGCTGAGGAATCCAGTGAACGTTTCTCACAATCCCACAGCGAGTATAAAGTGTGCGCATTTGAGAAGCAGCAGAATTACTTTTTCTTTTGGATCATTTTAGTAACATGGTTGTATACGGACAATAGCAGCATGGAGGTTTTCAGTGCAAAGTAGCAATAGTGCAAAAAAAAAAAAAAAAAGAAAAGATAAGAAAGTGACAATGAAAAACTGTGATCAGATGTAGTAGAAAACTAACGATAACTGTTGAAACCGACAGCATTCAGCGGTTCGATCACCGAATGAGGTTATTTGGAGTCAAACCTGCGATGTAGACGGGCTCCTTGGCTCCACGGGACACACAGCGATCGGCGCTTTCCACCGCAGAAAACTCCACCAGGGCTTGGCGCTTGAAGGGCATCATCATCACGTAACTGCGGACACAAGAGGCCAACACGCATGATGCTACGGTGTACTTTAACTGGCTTAAGGGAAGTAAGAAACACAAGAGTCACATTTCAGGATGATCACAACCGAATCATCCCGAAATGTGACTCAATAGCTTAAAACGATCATAAAACGAAAAAAAAAAAAAAAATCCAGGTGTCTTCAATGTTAGATTCTTATCTACAACGTGATGATCAAACTGCCTTCAGAAGATATAAACTGGACACCCAAGCAATAATCATCATTTTTTGGAGATTTAGTGTAGATGGGAGATCTTTTTTTTTTTTTTTTTGGCTACTTAGCTCATGTCCGCCAGGAGATTTAATCATATTTGTCTGAGTTTTATTGAACGATGCCCAATCTGAGCCCTGCGCTGCGAGGCCAGGGGTTCCACAGGGTTCTGGTCCGGGTGCCCTGACGTTTTCTCCAAACACGGTCCCGCCTTCGTTTCGAATGGACTTTCACTGCTAAGCAGATGATCTGCAGTGGAACGCAACATCGAACACGGACGGATTGGACACAGATAAACCTGGAGCCCTGATTTTTTTGCCTTAACTCAGCCACCATTGAGACGATAATCATTGGACCATCATCAGAGTCATTTTTATGAGGATTTTAGTCGGTCCTTAGAAAACAACATCATTAAGTAATTCATTAATAAATACATTTTTTTTTATTTTGGAAATTCATTTGTCTGTTTTTTGTTCGTTCCTACATGGGAATCCCACCAAGGTTTGACAGGAAACAACAAAATTATACATTTTTCAAGCACTCTAAGGACCACTGTGAGCGCGCGCGCACACACACACACACACACACACACACACACACACACACACACACACACACACACAGCAACAGGGTAGGCATCTTACCATATGGGTCCAAATTTTTCCAGGGCATCGATCAGGTCTGCTTCCACCACAGCCTCGCACAAACCCCGGACATGGACGACCGGACTGGGGGAGATATGATGGGAATCCTCACCGTTATCCTGAAAAAAAAAAAAAAAAAAAAAAAAATGCAACACACACATTAAACACACACGTGATAAATGTAACAAAGCATGTGCTATGGACTCACAGAGAGTTTTATAAAGAGAACTTGGCAAAGATGAATTCCAGAGGACATAGGATACGGCTAGCAGGATGTCATGCTGGTAACATGGGAACATCCTGTTCGATAGCATTGTGGGGAAAAAGAAGATCATCTATGTTGTCTTTGCGGAAAGCTCGTCGGAAACAACCACACGTTTTTGAAAGTGTGGAAACATAATTCACTGTGAAGAAAGGGAAACTAACATTTTGCATGTTTACGCTGCACACGTCAGATGCCTTCTTCTGTTCCCCATGCTGCAGGGTTGCAGCTCGTACTCAAAGACCTCTTTATGACAAAGATCAGCCCTGACATTTACCATTTCGTATGCCGCATCTCTTATGAGGCCAAGAAGCCGGAGTCTTTTGGACTTGGAGTCCTCTGCTTTTCCCCATCCCACCAGTATATTATACATTTTCCATGCATGAATGCATAAACAGATAATCATTGTGTCTATTACATATGAATATCTGTAAAAACACATTTACATGGATGGGCTACTGAGGTGTGTCCACTCTGCAGCTGCAAGCTGAAGCTTGAAAAAAAAACACAAATATGTCTGTCGCATGAATTGCGCCGCCCAAATATCCGTTTCACTGCGTGCTCTCTGCAAGAGAACCAGCTGAAAAACAGCGGATCGTTATCGAGACCCATCGCTGATTTAAAATGAGACGTTTAAAAGTCGTCGTTTTCACCCAGTTGGTCCGACATTGTTTCCGAACGAGCAGAAAAAAACATCTTGCGTTGCAAAGTTTGCATTGCGTTTCACCGTTGATGCTGCACGGTGACAGTGACAACACGTTATCGTGCACAAAGCCTGCAAATGAGGTGAAACGCAGCGCGTTGTGGCATCGCAGCTGTCGTAAAAGGTCCAATATACCGCTTTTCCGAACTGAACTGATATTTCCATGCGAGTGATGCTGAATACAATACGTTTCTGCGGAAACGGTTTTATTTACATCTATGTGGCGGTGTGTTTTAATTTGGTTTTGAAGTGACCTGTTGCTTTGATGACAGACCCTCCTACCTTATAATATTCTGTATATTCTAGTGTCATATACACCGTATACGATAATATGCCGTCTTGTAAACAGTAAAGCGGTTTGTACGAGGGCTTCCAGAACATCTGCACCGGCAGGACTTATCACGCTGTCGCATTTGCCCTGGTTTACATTCAGGCGGCCACAGGGATGTGAAAAGTGCACGGCAGGGATGTCAACACGTTGTGCAATACACATGAAACACTGTTTCCTTCCAACCACACCACCCACACTCATGCAAACACAACCCTGCAGCCAGAACAGGCACCGAGATCTCACTTGAAACACACACTGTGTGAGGCGGCAGAACGCTGGAATAATTGCACGGAATTAATACGGAGGATAGGATAAATGTTTTGCCGGTTTATACTTTTTTTTTTTTTTTTTACAGACAATATTTACTGCGATGAAGTTTGTTGTGACGGTCGAGTGCTGTTTTCACACTCGGCCATCAAAAAGATTTGTCTCGGCTCGTTTTGTGTTTTGCAACAATTTGAAGCCAGTATTGAGTAATAAATGGCGTGGAGACTTCAGGCCTTCAGGTTCAGGCGGTGGACTCAACGGAGTGAGATGGGGGAAATATTTGTTGATAGCAAATAAATACATAGGATAAATAAACGTTCCCGAAAAATGAAAGCGCATGGATGCTAACACTATTTAGCTTTGTCCACATTTCCGTGCATTTCGTCAGAAATAGTCTACATTGAGATCCGTGATCACTCCAACGACAGGCTTTGTTTAAGTTTCCTTTTTTTCCCCGTGTTTCTCTAAATGTGTTTTCTTCCCCCTCGACACTGTCAGGTCCATCATGTTCAAAAGCGGCGTGCTAAAAGTGGTTTCGCTGCCACAGCCTGCATAGCACAAACAGAACAGCTGCCATCTTCTCACTCCTATCAGTCTGACAGACATGCTCTTAGTCACCAGGCCTGAACACACACACACACACACACACACACACACACACACACACACACACACACACACCTCACGTTATCATTCTCTTGGCTGCAAGAATCATGCATGTGATGAAAAAAATAAATAAATCAAAGATTATGCACAGCACTCAAAGCAGGGCACTTGGCATACTTGCCAAAAACTTATTTTTGGGTCCGTGCAACCAGGCTGTGAAAGCATTGGCTTCGTGTCTGATGGTCCATGGACACAGTTTTACTTGTGTCTGGATGTCGCGGAAGTCCAATCCGCAATTTCCCTTCTATGCGTTTTACTGCCTGGCGCGCGACACGCTCAAACGGAGGTGGACTTTATCGGATTGATTCACAACCGACCGGACATTTTGCAATCACCTAGTGGTTTAAAAACCACTAGAGCAGCTATCTGAAAGACATAAATATCGAGACGGCGGCCGACACAACCGCTAAAACAATCAGAGCCGCCGTGGACACGAGAAGAAAACGAAAATGAGAATCTACTGTCAAATTAAAAACAAATGATTGCACTCTGTTACAATCTATGACACGTCATTTCATTAGCATGATATCGGCAACGGTTGCAGGTCAGGAGGATTTTCACCCTGGATGACCAAATGTTATTTTGAGAAAATCAAGAGTCTGAACTGCGCGTACTTTTCTCTGTTGACGCAGCGTGGCAAGACAGGAAACGGCGGAAATAATTGACATTTGAACAGTCGAGCACGTAATGCTTGGAAACACATATCCTTGATAGAAGCATAAAACCGTTCAATGCTGATTCATCATGTCCACGTCAGATGCTGCACTGGAGATGAAGTTAATGCTCCTCACACAACAAAAACAAGCGTGCTTTCGGTGAAATACTACGACGGGTTTTTTTCTTACTGATGTCCGCAGTTTTAATGTGAATAATTCCGTCAGGTGGCGGGTTTTAATTGGGGCTCCACTGCAGAGCATCTGCGCTTTCTCCTGATTTATGTGTTGACTAACATGAGATAAGTCGCAGCACATGATCCCGAGGGTGAGGAGACTCTGTGGGTGTGACCAGATGTCAGCTGCCGAGTGCATCCTCAGTGACCCCACACACACACACACACACACACACACACACACACACACACACACACACACACACACACACACACAGACAGCTTCTCAATGTCCTCGTGTGGTTTAAGGGCTGTATGGAAGAATCAATTGTATTGATGCAAGGACTTGGATAGTATGGTTGATGCAGTGTGTGCTGGTTTTATATTTTTATACACTTTATATTTTATTGTATTTCTTATTCTCCCTCCTTCCTACTATTATCTATTATTGTTATGTTTTTCTTGAAACTCTGGCACAACAATTTCCTTCGGGATAAATGAAGTTGTTCTTATCTTATCTTATCTTTAGTTACCCTTATCTAGCCTCAGTTCAACTCAAAACCAGCAGCCAAGTATAACGTTAATATTGATACGACTCATTGAAAATGCCACCAATAAATATAGATATAGACGGACAAACAGGCCGATCTGTGTCACGAGGCTCCGCGACAACCCCGTTTGACAAAGTGATTTTGACGGGAGGGAACACGATCGGAGCCGAGCGGGTCGAGGCTGCAGATGTTCCAGGCTGCTCCAAATACCTTGGGATGCCGCAGACAAATTGAAGCCGTAAAAAGAGGCCGCAAAGACGCCGGCCGCGGTCGCATACCTACACAGAAGGGAGGCAGGTTCTGAAAAGTGGGCTAATGGCAAGGACAAGGTCTGAGCTGCAAGCGCTTACGCCCGGGTCAACATGCATCTTCGGAGACGCCTCCTTCACGGCGAGCTGGACAAAGGAGGACACGGATAGAAAAATGAGAGAATTATGTAAGGCTTCCGCCCAACTCCCGCACCCCGAGACTGTGGGAATGGACAGAGATCCAGGAATATAACAACCTGGCCCACACAGTTCAGAAACCCAATGATGCGGAGGAGGACAAGCCCCTGCATGTTCCACCTAAAGATAGAAAAAGTGGTGGATATCATGAAATCCTGTCAGTGGCTGGAAAGAGCAACGTGCTGATCAACAACACCAGGCACAACCCCAGGAGCAGGTTCTTGACATCATTTAGCCTGAAATAGCAGGGCGACAGGAGTACAAGTGGTATCTGGCGCACTGGGAGTTGTGGACCTAAACCTGAAAGAGTGGCTTCAGCCACTGTGGGTACAACAACTAAGAGCTCCATCCAGGAGACCAAGCTGCAGAGAACTTCCAAAGACAACCCAAGACTGGAGGCATATATACATACATATATAGAATATATAAATGGATTATTTTTCATTTTATTCTTTGATGTTCCCAATTTGATGCTGCTACCCCATGATTGCCCTTTGGGGACAAATCAATTCTTTTCTGATTCTGACTTGTACGTCCGCCCCTGGATGACGTCATAGCTGGTCGTTTTTGGACGAGCACTTGTAATTCTATTTTGGTAATTTAATCGTTCGCTCTTGTTTTGCTAATTAGACCGCTTAGAACTCACAAGGGCGCGAGTCATGGGACTTGTGAAGGAAGAGGGAAACTGTCAAAAACTGTTACATTCCTTTCAGCTGAAGTCTTCGTGTGGCCCGTAACTTACTTGATAGATCCACCAACTGTTTTCGGATCTTGTTTTAATCCTACAAAAGAGGACCATGAAACATCGGGGTGTATTTCAGATTGTAAAGCATCGCTAAATGAATCTCCCTAAGTCGTCCATCCATCCTCTCAATCACCGACCAATCGTGTGTGCATGAGTGTGTTTGCGTGGAACTGAGTAGGCGTACTTGAGAGAGTGGAAACAACACTACATGCATGTAATGTCAGCACACAGTAAGGTGATATTACCTTCATTCAAGACCCTGCTTGGAAGTGTGTATGCGTGATTACGTGCTACATGAGAACCCCGGCATTCTGTAACAGTGAGCCAGGGAGAAAGGAAATACACCGTGGTTGACAGTGATAGCGACACCTATACCTTCCATCTCTTTACTGATGAAAAAAAAGAAAAAAAACAACCTCCGCAGCTCTATTTACATTGTTTATTGAGCCGTGTAGCAAGTAGGGCGCACAAACACAGCGTAATTCCATCACGGACGCACACCGCCATGTTTGTGCAATCCGCACAAATGGAGAAATGAAATCTTCGAAGCAGACGGATTGCTGGTTCTCTATTTTGGGCTGTAGAATATTAATAGAGAACTCCGGTGGCTGTTTGCTCCGACAGATAAATCAATAACATGTGGTCTGGGCACACAAACTTATTTAAAGTCGTTCAAACATTGGACGATTTGGGTGCAAAAGTGGCTGTCGTTCTTAACTATATCAATGATGGGTATTTCTGAGGGGGAGCAAGAGCTCCAAAAAAAAAACCTAGCAGTAGCACGTGCACCCCAATGCATGGACAGACCCGTCAGACCAACCAACTAAAGCCACGGACCGCGAGGGTTTTGGCGGCGACGGCAGCGGGAAAGAGACAAACACTCGTGCGACTCCACAAACGTGCTGCAGAAAGGAGCATCTGAAGGGTTGTGTTTGATAGCGACGCTATCGGCAATAAACCCGACCACACTCTCTTAAAACTAGCTTCCAGTGCCGGTCATGATTTTTGACTTTTTTATTCTCTTTCCAGCAGTCTGACCTGCAACGCTGCCACTTCCTGCGGTATTTTTCATGAGATCTGCCGCACTGTTGAGACTGTCCTTGGGTCTTGGGTGGTTATTTTTGTGAAATGCGCCATAGGTATGCATTCATGTGAATCTAAATAACGGTCCGCCAGACATTTTCAGAAGTAATGCAGGCAATCCACTGAGTGGAAACAGGCAGTGGAGTTTTCAACAGCTTCAACAAGTACAAGACATGAAGCATTTTACTGCATACGAAATTTACACGTACAGGCAGATTTGAGCAAAGATTTCACACAATAACTGAGAAACCCAACATCACACAATGGTGAGCAAAAAGCCGTGCACGTGTTCATCAAGAGTGTGCAGGAAACAAGACGAGCAGGAAGACACACAATGCAAACACAACTTTTTTTTTTTCCATTGCCTGGAGTCAGCAAACAAACTACCACACTTTTAATGACGATACTAATGCGAAGATATTAGGCTATGAGGCTGATAACCGGAGCTGAAATGAAGTCAAAGAGAGGAAAAACATTGACCAGGAATTAATTTACAGTTTAAAAAAAAAAGGGCTGTTCCACAAAGTTAAAGATTAAATATTAAACCTTTTAAAGAAATGTTCTATCAAACGCTCCCAGTTCTAGTTGAACGTGACCGAATCCAGCACAGATCACCTGCAGTTAGCGCAGCGACAAAAACGCAACGTACACGAAAACACACCTAGCACAGCGTCGAAAAGATGTCGCAAAGTCGGTTTTGCTGTCGGTAAAGCGGCGATACTCGGGATATATGGGGATATTACAACGTAACAGCAGCTTCCCACCACATAACCACGAGTCTGGATCTATTTGAACGCGTCGGCCTTCGGAAACCCTGACGTTCTAAACGTTCCTGATTCTTTCAGTTATCGGATCCAGTCCGCAGCTATGCGGTACTTCTGTCTGTACAAATGAACGCACAAAAATCAGCAAACCATCTGCTCCATGACAGGTAAGCAGAAAAACAGGAAGCCTCCAGCACCTACTTGGTTCACTTTAACTTGAAAAAAACTCCATACTTTGAGACAAACCTGAAAGGGCACATTGAGTGCATTATATTGTAAATGAAGGTTGGTTTCTTTTTAAAATAAGTGCAACGGATGTGGGCGAGGAGGGCTGACACGAGGGCCCTCTGGTCACGACTCGTCTCTTTCGGTCAGCCTGCATTGTGACTTTCATTGAAAACATTATTTGTTCGCTGACAAAAGCCGAGAGCAGAGCGGTTTTATGTGCTTCGCGGGCGACTTCTGAGGCTATCTGAGCACAAATAGTCATATCACAACACTTTAACTGACAAATTTGCAAGAAAAAGAGTGACGGACGGCGAACGAGTAGTGCCATATTAAAAATGCGTGCAATATTCTTTCGATAATGTGTGTGTCCTCTTCTATGCACCCTGGCTACACACACCTGGCTGCGAGTTGACTGTTGTTATTTACATCAGTGCTTAGCATCAGACTTTGGAGGCAATCTGAGTATTTACAGACGACAAATGATTATTCCAACAGTTGAGTTGACTTCAAAAATACTCTAAATGTGCGAGAAAGAGGGGCGGATGGCGAATGCCAAGATGCATGCAATATTTATTAACAGTGTGTGTGTGTGTGTGTGTGTTTTTAGCTGCACACATCTGGCTTTGTGTGATGGAAAAGATGCTTTTAGCTGGGAGAAGGTGCTGCAGGTGGAGACCCCAGCTCCATGACAACCACGGCGGAGGAGTGTGTGTGTGTGCGGGGGGGGGGGGTTCCACACACACACACACACACACACACACACACACACACACACACACACACACACACACACACACACACACACACACAGGTCCTATTTTTTTCTGTCCTGCTTACCCTGCGTCCCGCTCCGTACTGACCGGCGCTCCACCGAGCTCGGTTGTCCGCCGCGGGCTCCCCGTTCCCGGCAAGCGAGCCGGAGTCCGAGTCCTCCCCTTCCTCCAGCTCCTCTTCCCCCTCTTCCTTCTCCTCCTTCTCCTCCTCCTCTTCTTCTTCTTCTTCTTCCTCCTCCTCCTCTTCTTCTTCCTCCTCCTCCTCCTCCGCCGCTTCCCTGTCATCCGTTTTCATCCGCTTCGCCGCCCTTCCGTACTCCCCTTCGTCGCGCTGACCGGCTCCTTCTAGCGTCGCCATGATGGACGGTGGAAGGACACGGACGGGAGAGTTTTCTGCGGTCACACCGACATTCCTCCGCCTCTTCGGTACCGGAAAAAGCAGCGTCGGCGGCCGCCCGGTGCTGCCGCTCCGCCGCAGTCGCCCCGTCGACGGCACTGATTTTCTGCGCGGAGGTGTGTGCCTACCGCGCATGTCCCGCCTCTACGCCGCGCACCCATTGGTCAGTTTTATCCTGCGCTTCAAAGACGCGCTCTGTGATTGGTCGGCGTCTTCCCCCTTCCTCCAGGATGGTGGGCGACATGGAGACAGACGGCAAGAGAGGAGCGGGGTTTTGCTGCATCATCGAGGGGCGAATAGGCGTTTAAAGCACACCGCGTTTGGAGATTATTTTCATTTAAAGCTGTGCAAACACGCATTTTTCGTCCTCTTTTCCTTTTGGCCTTTTCCCTTCAGGGGTCTCCATCCTATTCTCTGGATGCTTCTCTCTCACACCAACTACCTTCATATCTTCTCTCACTGCGTCCATCGATCTTCTCTTTGGTCCAATTCTGATATATTCCCGATCCCTCCTCTGTCCAAGCATCTCTGACATTCTCTGCAGAACATCTAACTAATGGACTCGCTGCTGATCCTCTCCATCCTGGTCACTCCCAGAGAGAACCTCAGCATCTTCATCTCTGCATCTCTCCATCTTTTGGTCATTGTCAGTGTTTGTAGAGCATCTCCTCCACCTTTCCTTCTCGCTGATAGTCTTCTGACACTTTTCTCCACCCGTTCCAACCTGCCGGAACCCGTCTCTTCAACCCCTTCTTCTGGACTGTTGACCCCAAGTACTTGAAAAATCCTCCACCTTCTTTATCTCCTCTGCACACCTTTTTTTTAAAAAACAAACAAACAAAAACATCTCCTGCATGAACACCTTTTTTTTTTTTTAGACTATTTAATTTCCGAAGAAGCTCACAGTTTATCGTTAAAGACAAAACACACAAATCCTGTATCCTGACTGAGATCGTCCCCCCTCGCCCTCTTTCACCCCGTCCATAAAAGTCTTCTCCGGTTTTCCTCCAGGTCTTCTACCCGCCAGTTTCAGTCTCAGCATCCTTCTACCCAGACCTTCTCCGTGGCCTCCTCGGTCCAGCACCATCTCAAGAACATCTAGCAGTCGCCGTACCCGACCAAGATGTGGCCATCGAAAATAACACAGGACATGTGGAACGATGTGGACGTCATACACATCCACAGGAAAGACAGGGATTATTTCAGTTTTAATATGAGATATGATCAGGATAGAAAGTGCTCCAAACAGTAATCGCAGAAAAAAGCGTGCAAATAAAGGATGTCGATACAAATGTACATGTAGAATATAAACCATAGAAAACAAAATGTCAAAATAAGAAAAAAAGAAATGCCCTGCGCGAGAATGGTTCAAGAAATAACAGTGGGTGTACATGTGGGTCGTAAAAATAATAATTATTAGTAAAAATGATGATGAGTAAGGTGTCCTGGAGAATGTATGAATATGAATTATAGTGGCTAAAGTTCCTTCTAAGTATTTATACACTCTAAGACGGAAAGAACGAGTCTCTACGCGTGTTTACTGTTGACGACGGTAGAAAACAGTGTGTTCGCTCCGTCCTTTACTGAATCACACGCTATCTAACAGTTTTACCTTTTTATACATTTGAACTGATCACGTCATAGCTCAGCGCCCGCTCCGAACCTTATTTGGTTAACATAAACATAAATACATATGCCATGAATAAGCATGTACTCAACAAAAAAGCAAAATTAAATACAATGAAGTAATCATAAATAATTATGCTATAATCAACAATCACCAAATATAATGCAATAATATTATATCCAAATCTGAGACTAAATTACAAAAAATGGAAAATGGCACTAACATGAATATTGCAGGTGGTTAATAGTTGATGGAGAAATATTTTGGTCAGGCTTACAAGCAGCATCAAAAACATAGTTCATTCAAAGAACCTTTGGATTTCCATTTGCACCACTTGAATTGCTTGTGTTTTATCAGCGATGGGCGTCCAGCGCTTCAAATCTGGCCTCTTCTGCATGGAGTTTGCATGTTCTCCCCTCTGTCTGCACCGTGGAAGTTGCCTGGGGAAAAAAAACAGAGGAAAACGTTTAAAATAAAGTACTTGTGCTACTGGATGTCTTAACACAACGACGTGAGGATTTGCAAACAAGAACATCAATTCTAACCCTCCACCCAGGGAGGACAGTCGGCGATCGATCATCAGAAACGACCCAATAACAAAGATGTGCAAGAAATAAAGATTGCACTTTTGATGAGACTATTTTATTGTAAACAGTGACTTTATATATAGTGACAAAAGTGACCGCTGACACTTGAAGCCAACGTTTCAAGCGTTCGTTTGCATGGAATTTAAAGATGTATTCATTTTTATTTTGTTATTTACCACTTCGTCTTTTTTTTTTTTTTTAAATGTGATTTAATTGTATGCGTGTGTAAAGCACCTTGAATAAAATGTATTACCATTGTAATTGTCCTCACGTTTGATTCTGAAGAGATGTGCGATCTGCTGTGATTCCAGACGGCTTTTAGCCCGCGGGACGAGAACGGGGTGTTCAAATGATCCTTTGGCTTCATGAATTAATCAGATTTTGCATACATTAATAATGGCGGGAGCAGACATTCATTAACGCACTTAAGTTTTCTTACGGAGGCTGATGGATCCCTTCGTTCCGGTTCAAGTGAGCTTGCTCCGTAATAACGGACTCGAGGGGATCTCATATTTCTTTCATTTGGTCAAACATCTGAAAATGATCTGCGATGGAAACTCTTTCTGTACACAGGAACATCCAACTGAAAAAGATAAGCCCGTGTGGTTTTATCACAATTTTATCACACTTAAAAAAAAAGACCAAGTGACCTTTTTCTTGACATGATTTTTAAAAGCGCCCCCCAAACCCCAAATAGTTGATTTTCTGACTCACTACATCAAATGATCCGGTCACGTGATTCTAAATCAAATGTAAGAAGGGATTAACGGTCAAATAAAAACAAGTAAAGGACCATGATTTCTAGCAAGTACGTGACCCGAATGCAAGAAGACCGAGGAGGTGAGGGGTTCAGGGTGAACCTGAACGCAGCATAAGCGCTTTGTGTCGAACAGGAAGCCGGCGTGGGATTCATGAGGGACACATCAGCACCGCTTGTGGTCAATATGTAAGTATCTGTGACATCAACGATTTCCTCAAGCGCTTCCACTCCCTCCTCGGACCGCAGACCCTCCTGACTTCCCTTCCCACACTCGCGTTTCCTGCCCGTCTCATCACAGCGAATCAGTCATTGTTTTGGAGCGCAGTTTCAAACACTGATGTTGGGACGTGGGGCGCCATCCAGTCCACATGTGGAGCTTTAAAGAAAACACCAAGCTCCTGCAGATGGTTTGCAATAGTCAATAAAAACATCCAATAGAAAGTTTTGGCCTATATGTGTATGTGTGTGTGTGTGTGTGTGTGATTTTATGTGTACGCATGTTGAGTAGAACCTCGGCTTCAAACTTCATTCGAATCAGCGTTTGAGTCGTTCTCCAGCTCCAAACAACATACATCTATTTGTTGAAAAATACTGAAATTCTTACTGTTTCTGGTGGTCTCTCTCTTCTTGCCAGTGTTTCCTTCATGCAAAAGGTAAAACTTCTTGTATAAGACCCTCGCTAACGCTATCTCCAGCAGGTATTCATCCAAACTATGAACAACTTTGCTATTTCTAAGACTTGAGATCTTTGCTTTCTAAACGTTGTCGAATCTTTAGCGATTCTTTGCCATGTCGTGGTAATACGAACCCTGCTCGCACATTTAGCTATTACTTCCTTCTTCAGATTGACTGTAATTCTTAACGTCTTCTTAACACCACTATCACTAGCACCCTTGACTTTCTCGGGAGCCATAATGAGCGCTAACTAAAGGAAAATAAAGCCCAAAAGTTTTAAAAACAGGAGAATGATGACAGATGTAAACAATGTGGAGTAGCTGCATGACTGCCGCTATGCTACAACTTAGCTTGTTTGTATGTTTGCGCATCGATACCCGTTCGCGGTTCGATTCAAAATTTGATGGAAAACTCTGTCCCAAAGCCGATTTGTTCTTGATTCAGGTCGTTTGGAAACCAACGTTCTACTGTTTAAGTAGCGGCAACTGACACTGACTGGAAAATGCACTCGTTCATTCATTCATTGGGGGGCCGGAGCGTATCCCCATTGTCATTGGCCGATAAAAGGGGTTCCTCCTGGATTGATCCCGGGGCCACAGACGGAGTCATCCAAACACTCATTCAGAGCGCTAACCTCTGCACAACTTATTCATCGGAAACAAAAATGCACGTCTTAAAAAAATGGCAGCTGACAGAGTGGTCAGAAATGGAAGTGTATCTAGAAAACAAGGTGGATTGGCCGCCACTGGTCACTACATTTTCAGACTCTTAAGGGCCAGGAACGGGATCGGGGTTCCCGATGCTAAAGTCCAAGTGAGGCAACAACTTCCCCGTCTAATTTTACACAATGCTTGCGTAAATCCGTCAAACTCCATGTTATTCTCTCGATTAGGTGGCGTCACACGACACAAGGAGTTTCCCGTAAAGATATGTATCTGCGATCCCTCGACTTCCCGGTATTTTCATGATGTCATTTTTTATTTGACATTTCCTGTCATGAAATGTGTGCACAGGAATATCAAAATGCTAAGAATTAACGTTTGACAAGATTAAATACAATATCCGGACGACGTGAACGTACACGAATACTGTATATATGTTTGACGGCAACACGGGAAATGTATCAGGTAAACGTCCAAAGTAATCAACAAACCCTCATCCCTGTTTAAATGATTATGTGAATTTATGGCTTCACTTTCACTGATATGCGAGCAGGAAGGAATGTTCTTGTTATTATATTATATTAACTTTGACACTTTATATTTTATTGTATTTCTTATTCTCCCTCCTTCCTACTATTTTCTATTATTGTTATGTTTTGCTCGAAACTCTGGCACAACAATTTCCTTCGGGATAAATAAAGTTGCTCTTATCTTATTTTATCTTATCTTATTACAAAATAAATATCGTTCATTTCGACACATAACATTGCTCAAAAATCAGAAGTGGAAATGGGTCAGACAACGGGGACATCAGTTTATTGTCGGAGATGTCGTTTTACATCAGGATACAGCTTCTCGTCCGGAATATAAAAATATAACATCGGAAATTGATGCGCGACTTCAATTTAAAGGTCAGAAACCCGAGGACTCCACGGCGGTTAAAAGGTTTCCTGGATTTTTGGTAGAATTCTTCATTTCAAACACCGATCAAGGCGCCACAGAAATAGTGTCCACTTCACACCGCGCGATATTTCAGTGTGACTTATTGGGGACGGCGACGCGCACGGCTGCAACTTCACTGCGCTAGGGATGAGAGGTTGCCACGGCAACACAACGTGAAACTTGGCAGAGCGCTAGAATGACCATTTATCCACGCCCGCCTCCTCCACGTCCGTTCTCGTGCAGCTGGATGTTACACAACATCGTACCGAAAAAGCCTCTGACGGCGCTCTTGTACTTGGCACTCTGAAAATAGGACAGATATAGGAGATATAGGAGCGCTAAAGAATACTTCATAGGATGCTTTATCACCTTAAAATACTTCATTAGTATTGCAAACAGATAACTGGCCAGTAGTGTGGTATGGTGATATCTTTAAAAAATGATGAGCTAATGCTTTTTTTAACTAACAATTGAATTCATCTAATGTGAGATGAGTCACATTTTGGCAGTTGGTCCCCTGGGCGCTTCTTACGCCACCATTTGGTCGCACCGGCTGAAATGACCAACGGTTATCGGCGTGGAAATTTGGTACGCAACGAGCCACCGCAGCGAAGCTCCTCCCTCAGGAGGCCGGATTCCATCAGATGGAGGTGAAGGTGAAGCGAGTCACGTGGAGATACTCCTCGCCAGGACGCAGGAGACAGTCCGGGAAAGTCGCCTGTGGGAGCGAGATATCGACGAGGGAAAAGGAGGGATTGCGGGAGCTGTTAGGAACGGGAACGGTGTTTCAGGACAAACAACTTGGCGTCGATGAGTCACACATTTGCACGAGTCGCACAGAAAACACATTCTCTTGCGTCGGCAAGTCTTTTTTTCCAACGTGACAACAGATGACTGCAACATTCCTTACCCAGCACTGATAAATCACTTTAAAATGAAATGCCTCTGAAAAAAATTTAGAGCCCCTATTATTGGATAGTGCATCGTCCAATAAGGCTGGGCTGAGAAAAAAAAAAATTAAAAATCGCCTTTTAAAATCCATCAGGTATTACTCTTATCATTACTCCTGGAATAAATATCAACTTCCCAATTCCCACAACCGCTACAACTATAACCTACGTTGCCCCCAACCTTGTATGTCTAAAACCATCCTGTACAGATAAAACACTCCAGGTCTTACATCCACAGTTTAAATGACCTTCGGCCTGGTCTATTATCGGTTGTCGGACATTTCAGATGTGCAACCCAACCTTAGATAAGCAGAAAGCCGGCAGATAAAGGCTCCGTCATAAAGATCCTGGCTTAACTTAGCCTGAGCTGAGGAACGCTAAGCTACCAAACACCGACTGTGAATCCAGTAGAAGCGCGCAATAATCGCAGCCTTCCAGCGTCACACCTGGTTGACGGCGTCGGGCCAGTTCTGAGTCTCCAGGCAGAACGAGCTGTGCCTCCCGTATCTGGCGCCGCTCTTTCCCACCATTGTCCCATCCAGGTAGTTAGCTGTGTAGAACTGGATGCCCGGTTGGCTTGTTGAGACCTCCAGAACTCGCCCGCTCGCCGGGTGATGCACCCTGAGATAGCGGATACGCGAGGGTTGAATCAAACGTGTGCGTGATTTAAAATAATGCAAAAAGGATAGAAAATAAAGTCGCACCTGGCAGCATGTCTCTCGGTCCAGGCGTCGCCGGGCGAACACAGGCAGAAGTTGTGGTCGAATCCGACGCCCGGAAGCTCCTTCAGGCCCGGGCCGATCTGGACGGGGCGTCTCAGGTCGAACGGCGAACCGTCGACCGCTCTCACCTCTCCTACGAGTGACAACCGAGGAAAGAAAACCAAAAGGCTGACGGATCCGTGAAAAAGACACCAACTCGCATTGGTCTAAAACACCCCGCTGCGCTTTATCGTCATAGCAACACAACTTGAACATCTTTAGGGACATTCCCCTTCAGCTTTGTTCATCTCTGAGAATCACGCCTTTAGTTTTCCCATCCGCCTCTGCGGAACTCGGTTTATGTGACCCTTAAACACCTGTCTATATAAAACATTAGATTTAAACCTTTAGAGCTATGAGTGTGTGTGTGTGTTGGATGGTTTATCATGGAACTCGAGCAGCGAGTTCATCCGCAGGATAAACTTGAAATGAACCCCGGCTGCCGGCCAATGGGGTCGACCGCTCGGACGATCTGGACGCTTCCGGAAAGGGTTCGGCTCGAAAAACTGTAGCAGTGCAGCAGGAAAGAAGAGTCTTGAGGATTGTCCTGGTTTCTTATTCTCTCTCTCTGTCCAGGATAAACTGGTTCATCGGTGTGTGTGTGTGTGTGTGTGTGTGTGTGTGTGTGTGTGTGTGTGTGTGTGTGTGTGTGTGTGTGTGTGTGTGTGTGTGTGTGTGTGTGTGTGTGTGCAACCCCCGTGACAAAGGGGAGGCTCGGCAGTTTTAACGAGGACGAATCCCTTGTTTTATTCCGTCTCGCTTAATTTGCGGGTTCGAGACGAAACAGGATGACGGCGCCGGAAGCCGGTAAGGGAACGCAGATCGAGCCTCCCGTCGGCAGAGGAAGGTGATCAGCTCGGGAGCTTCCTGGAGACGAGCCGTCCTGATTACAGGTCGGAGAAAATGACATAGCCGCTCACGCTGTCTCGGAGGCCGTTTGCGGTTTCCCCGCGGGTGAACGCGAACTTAAGATTCCAAACTGCGATCCGGTGTTTGTAAAGGAGCCGTGTTTGCGCTGCTTTGCTTTTACAAGATTAGTCATTTAATTTCCCCCACAAATGCAATATCATGGGCTGCGGGGAGCTTTGGGCAATCCAACCGTCCTGCTTCGATGTCTCAGAAGCTCGGGAAAACTAACATTTACCATCTTTAATCCAGTTTGCAAACAAAACAGGGTCATTATGTGAGTCCGTGATACATGACGTGTCTCTGCCGTTGCTGGATTCTGCGGTTATTTGAACACAGCTCGCTTATTTCAACACCACACGTAAAACAGCAAGCTACTCACTTCCCCTGCTAAGCAAAGTTCAACTTTTGAGTTACCAGCTGCCGCAGTGACATTTAAACGGAGAAAGAGCTTCTCGCCTGCACAACTATTTCACATCTCCTGGCAGGATGTGTCGCCGGACAGAAGACACCTCGGGGGGAGGGGAGGGCCTCTTAATAACGTTTGCCGGGAGACACGATGTGCATATTTTTTAAAGAATAGTCAAATAAATAAATGTAAAAAAAATGGTGTGCATCTTCAATAGCTATCGCTGCGATAAGTGTTACATGAGAAGAGTTATTTTTTTTCGATGGACGCCCTCGCTTAGGAAAATAAAATCCCTCATCAGGCTTCGTAAAGTCAGCGCGCCGTCTTTATTTCCAATCATTCGTGCTCGTTCTCGACAAAAAGCGTCTCCAAAGCCGAGGCCTTAACATTTGAAAGCACGATGCTGCGACCCGCGAGATGTTTGGATAGTATTTTGAGAGCTCAGTTCTGTTCTAATCCCCCGGGCCCTTCAGGTGAAATCTGACTGCCACGCAGATTGGGTGATATTAATACACCTTCTGTCTCCGGGGGGCAAAAGCGAAGCTGATTGCAGGGTAATAAGCCTGTTCCTGTCAGAGCGAGAGGGAAAACACTCCCACACCGGAGTACGAGTTCCGAGCCGCGTTAACGGCGAGAAACACGCTCGGCGGATATCGCCGCGAGCGCCGTCGGGGCGGAGGAGTGAAGGACTCCGGCAGGGCAGCGTTACCATGGCAACTTTGAAGCAATCACATTAAAAGGTTTGCCGAATCCCGGACGCTTTTTTTTCGAAGCGCAACTTCACTATCCCGCGTCACACTCCGAAGCTCGGACAGGGAGAATTCGGGGGGATGGACGGGAAGCTGCCAAAGGGGATTTGGGGGGTCGCTCTGTCGGGCGGGAGCCGAGTGACATCACCGGCCACGATAGGTCAAGGGTCACATTACCTTGTTTACAAACTCACACAAAGTAGTCGTTCTCGTCTTTGAGAGGCTTTTTTTTGCCGACTGGATGAATCGTATCTCATGTGCCATTTTCTAAGCATATGTATTAAACAAACGATATTAATAAATGTTCAAAAATGAATTTAAAAAAATATATACATATGAGCAAAATATCATATTAAATATAAAAACTAAAATGCTCAGGTCTACACTGTACATGTAGAACACAAAGTGTCTTCTATTACCAGGAAATGAAGCTCAAGAAAGAGTCGTCTGTCTCTGCAATCATCTCGCCGGGTCACCTTATCAGACCACAGTTTAATCAAACACAACAATCACTTTCACAAACGTTAACACACACACAAACACACACATGCGCTACCGTAGCTATCATTTAGTATAACAAGTCAGGTCCTTAAAAACCTCAAAACATTCAACGTTTATGCAGCGCTGAAGATGTGAAGATGTTTTAACACCAGCGTGCACACATGCTTGAAAGCAAACTGTTTCAGGGGTGACAAAGTGCTTGTCTGGTTTCCATTCTGAAAATCGAGTTAGCAGACTGGACGGCGGGTCAGTTTGAGTCAGTAGAGATTCCTTTATGTTTATAACGTCTCACCTGTTGGGATGGACGTGTCATCCAATGCCAAGTAGGACTGAGCATTGATGGAGACTTCATGGTCATAAATATCCGCCGCAGCCTAAACACACATCAACACAAACTCTGTTCACTGAATAGCTTTATAACAATAGATTAAAATAATAATTATACTGATATATGGAGGACCAAACCTAAACAGGTGAGGCATGACTGATTAAGTCTGCAGGAATATAAAATGGTATAATCCATTCTGTTATTTCTTTTTTTTTTTTCAATCTGACCTTGATTTGACCTTATCTATATTAAAAATGTCTTTTCGAAGAGACTGCTGGAAAACATCGTGAAATTATAAGCACTGAAAGTTTGGAGCTTACAGTAGCGTGACAATATATGCATCGGACACGAACACAACGTGCTATTTTGTTGAGTTAGTGGACATCAAACGAAACATGCTTTTAGCATCTTTAGCATGCAAACTAATGTATGACAACATGGGAAAACAAAGGTTCAATGGCAGGCATTTGCTGACGTACCATTTGACCAAAATTGGATTTGGTGACTTCGGCTGTTTGAATTAACTTTGACAAATTTTCTCCGATTTTCAGAAAGACGGCTGCGAGTATGACGGGAAGCCTTTTGAGGATTTTAAGTGTATCTTGAGGTGACATGCAGGTGACCATTTGCATACCGAGCGTTGTCCTTCCTGCTAAGCGGCGAGCTAGCGAGTCCTACCTGTCCAGCCAGGTTAAAGTAGGAGTGGTTGGTGATGCTAATGGGGGTGGTCTTAGAAGCACGTGCTCGGTATTCAGCGGTCAGCGTTTCCCCCTGAACGACAAGTCAAGTATTAGAGGCAAAAAACAACACAGTGTTCTTCCGGAAGCACTGCGGTCTGGAAGTTTGTTGCATTTATTACTACCATCATTTCCGGACTATATGAGCTGCACGGGGTAAAAATAACTAAATCGATCTATGTGTACATATGTAGGCCGCACTTGTCTGTAAGCTCAGGCGTCCATGTTGTAATATGAGATGTTTACACAATACACACTGGGAAAAAATGCTTTGTTTTCCTAACAGTGCCTGTAACACGGCCGATGACAAAGATTAATAATAACAACCGCAATGAAAAGTCCATCCATTTTCTATCCCCGCTTTGTCCTCCTCCAGCTGATGGCTATCTCGGTCTTCCTCCTGCGCTCTGAAACCGCTAAAGTCGTCTTCTTCTGCGTCGGAATCGAACGGCCTCGGAATTACACGCTCATTTCATCAGTCCGATGTGATGAGGCTAAATGTTTTAGCGGCGCGAAGCTCGTCAGCCCCCCAAAAATCCATCAATTAGCCGCATTGTTGTTTAAGACGCAGTGTTCAAAGCCTGGGAAAAAAGTAGCGGCTTATAGTCTGGAAATGACGGTATACTGTTCAAGGATGAGCAGAAACTCCCAAAAATGGATCTCTTAAGCTTATTGAGCAAAGGCTTGAGAGAGGAAGAGACAGAGGGAGATACAAAACAAAGGGTACTGCCAAAAGGGAGAGTTTTGAATTGATACTTTTGCTGCCAATAGCATGTTGCTGTTTGTTCTTCTTTCGGCTTTTCCCTTCAGGTGTCGCCACAGCGAGTCAACTTTCTCCATCTCACCCTATTCTCTGGATCCTCCTCTCTCACACCAACCACCTTCATATCTTCTCTCACAACGTCCATAAATCTTCTCTTTGGTCTTCCTCCAGACCTCCTGCCTGGCAGCTCCAATTCCAGCATCCGTCTACCAATATATTCTCTATCCCTCCTCTGTCCACGACCCAACCATCTCAGTCTGGCTTCTCTGACCTTCTCTCCAAAACATCTAACATGTGCTGTTCCTCTGATAGACTCATTCCTGATCCTCTCCATCCTGGTCACTCCCAAAGAGAACCTCAACATCTTCATCTCTGCAACCTCTAGTTCTGCCTGCTGTCTTTTGGTCATTGGAACAGTTTCTAGTCCAAACATCATCTCTGGTCTCACCGCTGTCTTGTACACCTTTCCTTTTATTCTGGCTGAAAGTCTTCTATCACATACTTTCACAAATAATCGACGACATGCGACACTTCGCTGGCACAAAAACAAAGAATTATAGTGAAATAACGGGACGGCTGGAATTTAAATGAGTTAATCTGAAACACACAGCAAGACATTTCAAAAATACACCTTGTTGTCTTTTGAACCAGAACTAATATTTCTACATCCCTTGGTGTTTTTTTTCCTCAAATAACAAATGTGTTTGTAGAAATCAACATAATACGGAATATTTGGAAATACTTCTTATGAGACTCATGTGAAGTATTTCCAGATCCAGGGAGGGACAGTGGTGTCCGGTGCAGAGGCTGAGATGTTTACCTGCAGGCTGTAGGTGACAGAGAGCTGCACCTCCCCGGGGAAACCCTGGTCCCCGTCTGGGCTGGTAAAACTCAGCTGCACCCCCCCGTCCACCGCCGTGGCCTGCCAGATGGCCTGGTGCACACACACACACACACACACACACACACACACACACACACACACACACACATTATCAAGCAAAAGAGGGCTTATTTGCACTCAAGTGGGCACAGGTTGTACAAAGTAACCCCCCCACTCTTCACTGGAGCTGCAGCTTGTTGTTTAGGTTCATTAAATTATTCTGTATATTTTGAGGTGGCAGAAATAATTTGGGATTTCAAAAAAAAAAAGTGAAACTGCATTTATTTTTCTCGGGAAGCAGAGACTGAAATGTATATCAGGGATCTCCTCCGGGCAGTTTTTATGTGTCAAAACTACAAAACAACAATGAACTTGCGTGGCGGCAAATACTTTTGTGTGATTTATTCTTTCTTGAAAGCATATTCGATCTGTTTTTGGGTATGAAGCGTCCGCTCAGTGAAACGAGGAGACGTGCTTGTGTTCACTGCGTCTGACCTTGTTAAAGCCTCGCAGTCCTCCGTGCAGGCTGTTGGGTCCATTGTTGATATCTAATTGATATTCTTTTCCATCCACGGCAAAGCGTCCTCGTGCTATCCTGTTGGCCACACGGCCGACCACGGCTCCCAAATACCTCTTGTCCGACACGTAATCTGGCAACACGAGGAATTTCATAAGCCTGTATTTGGCATTGCTCCCACCGCCCGGTTCTATCAAACACAGGTGTGTGTGTGTGTGTGTGTGTGTGTAAACGCTTGCAGACGGTGATATCTTAGAAATAGCATGGACCGGTGCAATGGATAATATCCTCACACATGCAGAGAAACAAAGTATGTCAGGGATTTTGAGAAAAAAAGACTGCAACAATCATTTTTTTTTGATTGTTTTAGAAACGGACATGGCTTTTGAATTAACTTGCCATTCGCCTGCCAAGAATTTATTTTTTTTTTTTCCTGTTGGTTACGCCTGAAACGGTTACCTAACCCACCCGAGAACAAAAAGGCGGAAAACAAGTTTAGAGAAGACAGTCCGTGAGTCACCGGAAATTCATTCCAACATGTTTTCATTCATGGACGTACATCTTTAAACGTGAGCTAAGTGTATGATTCATGTTCTGAACGCAGATACGGTGCTTTTTCTTTGGAAGGGTTTATGAAAACACATTGGATGACCTCACGGCGAGAAACTGTTACCTTCCACGTTGTCGTATCCCAGGACAACATCATCCGCCTGGCCTGCCTTCCCCCTGCACCACACAGACCTGATGATGGCGCCCAATGTGATGACCTCCACCTGAACCTGGGGGGAACGAAGGGTCCACAGGTCCACATCTCCCAAGCCGGACACTCTTCCCCACGGCTGGTGGCTCACCTGAGTCATCTGAGATCAAATATCACCGTCACACCCACACATGTACAGACATCGGCCGAGCACTTATCAGAAAACACCAGTCATGCATAACAAAGAAGCTCATGTTCCCATTCCACATTCATATTCATGAAATCCTTGAGGAGAGAGGATTGCACAAACTTTGAAGACCTTGCATGAACCCTGTCCTGCTATTTGTATATTCCAGTTTATTAAAAGTAGGCCTGAATGTCTTATTTTACTTCAGGACGACTTTCTGCTATTCTTATAGTTCCAGTCACACACAAAACACCGGATACATACAAAGTTGGGGGAAATAATGCAGTGTGCAGGAAATTTCTCAACGCTAAAGTTTTTTTTTTTTACTTAACTGGACAATGACTCAAGTAAGTACTTTGAAAACCACATTTCTTCCTTTTATTTCCCCACAATGCATTCATATCTTATGCAAGTTATTTCATTGCTGTCATATGTGTGGGGAATAATTCCATTTTAAAAATTAAGTTTAGTTTGAACATTTTTTTTTAGAAAGAAAAAGGCCTAATATTATAAGCATAAACTCAAAAGGGTAGCAAGAAATTTGCAATGTGACAACAATAAAGGTTGACTGCTATATTATATAAACTGCAATAAATAGGATTTTGTGACATGAGACAAAGGCTTGCATGGCTCTCAGCTTCTTAGAATGTGTGTCTTTTCCATTGAGCCAAATGTTTCCTACATTTTTATGATGTTTTTTTTTCCCAGAAAAGACTAAATTGTTTCAAATTACTCATCTAATTTACTACTTGAGGCTCCTGAGCAATAACTAAAATAACAAAATGCTCCACACTTAAAAATGCACATTTCCTGCAGGCAAAACCAATTCATTTTCCAGAAAAATATATGTTTTAACACATTATTATTTGTAAAAGTCCACCTTGTTTAATTTTTAACCCATATTATGAATTTGTTACATTGGCCGTTTGTTTTTTTAATCAATGTTAAAAACAAGCAACCACTGCTACGTTGACTCTTGTAAATTTACAGCTCGAACCTCAATACTATGATAAGTGTCAGCGGTTTCTGATATATTTATCCAATAACTACAGATGAGGACTTTATTCTCTACAAGTATTTTGAACAAATTCTGTCCCTGAAATTGTGAAAATTAAGTCAACAGCGCTGCTCTGATATTCAGAAGCTGACAAGTGCCATCTACTGTGGACTCCGGAACCGTAAAATGCTACTTCGTCAATACGATAAGTCAGCTAAAGTTTAGCTAAATCTACGCAAAAAATTGTTACCATATAAGCCCGGTGGTAGTTTTTAAATTCTTTGCAGTAGTTTCACAGATAAAAGGTCTCTTATCGGAGCTAAACCGCGATGGATGTCGCTTCCCTAGCATGTTAGCTGAGTGATGCTAACCGCCTCGGAAGTCTCGCGTGGAAAAACGTTAACAAGGCGAGTGCGCCGGGCCGACAGGGAGATGATCGTTATGCGTAAAGCCTCGACTTTTATCAGCCTGAATGTCCGGACTTCTGCAAATCTTTTCGTCCGTCGGAGGAAAAGAAGAGCTGGTGTGCGTCAGAGCTCAACACCGAGGACAAGACGCCGGCTCACCTCAAAAACAGGCCCGGTCATGGGACTTTGGACCTTTGTGTTTCCAACCCATCGAACCTAGGATGACGTGGGAAGCACAGGGACCACCATTTCCCTGATTTTTGACTGACAGGCAGAAACGAACACACACACAAATATAAATCGAGCGTTATTTGTGTTTAATTTCAAGTTTGTTCAGGAAAAACCTCAGTATCTAATGCTGCGATAGGAATCTGCATCGTCATTATTATCATTATTACTATATTCCTATTTATTCTCCAGGACACCTTATTTATTGTCATATCATTTTTACAACTGTACACCATTTATTTTTATAAACATTCCTTGCAAGAGGCAGTTTCTAACCCTTTCTTTTGAATATTTTTGTGTACTATTTGTATATTTTGTACATAGTCTTTTGGATTTAAACAAGTAATAAATTCAGAGATATTTAACATTAAGGAGTAGTTACATTTATTTTACATTACATTTAGTTATATTTAGACTGTTACGGGTCCATGTTTGACAGCTCTGCCCTACATGTCAACCCTGTGTCAATTGAATTTCTCTGTCGTTGGATTAATAAAGTCCATCTTACCTCACCTCAACTAATCATCTTGCCTTTAACACAAAGTAGACTTTTTGGATCAAAACATATACGATACGATGATAGATGATTTCAAACAAGTTCACGTTTAGAAATTATCAGGGACAAACACAGAAGGGCCAAATGTTTAGACTGGAAATATGACACCTTGATGAGTCCCTCGATATATTACTTATTATGAAATTGTATTAAAAAAAACAAACAACAAATTGACATATTGAGTGCATTTAGAGGACGTTTGGAAGCAAGTAAAATTCATTTATTTCAGTGGGTTGAACTTCAAGTGTGCACCAGTATTCATAAATAGTTGTGTTTAACTTGTCGAAAATTAATCTATTTTAAAAAATTGTGTTGAAAGAGTCCAGTTGATATTACCTGATAGGAAATAAGATGTGAAATCTTATTAGCATGAAGTTCATATTTCATCCAATCCGATTCGTGACGTCTAATTTGGTGCAATTTTCAGCGATAAAGAAATGATGTTGTGCTGTAAGTGTAGTTGAATGCTACAAAAAAAGTATTTCTTTTAAATATGGAGGTATAGGAGAAAGCGCCAGAGATGCATTGAGGAAGACATTACGTAACTTTATTGTGCTGGCTATAGAACAAAGCTCTGAAACGTCATAAATGCTCTTCCATGAAAAATATACAGATCTTTTCACTCAGAACCGTTGAGTCATAAATACTTTTGTTTACATCATTTACTGTTCGTACAGATATACACTGAACATAATTCATCCACTGGTTATTATGTTGGATCGAATACATGCTTTCTTTTCTTGATAAGCAGCCGTTCTACAATACTTAAAAAAACCTTTTCTCATTGGAATGAATCTACACTGTATATAAACAGGGTTATTTTGTGTGTGTGTGTGTGTGTGTGTGTGTGTCATCTTCACCTTGTGCTTCTGTAGAATTCCTCTGTGGGCTGTTGGTATGTACAGCATATAACAAAGCGTTGGAAGCTAACTATTGTATTCTTCTTTATTATCTTTCTGCCTGCGTCTACATCCGTCTGCAGAGTTAAACAAGAATCCCGGAGCCAGTTCGGACCAGTTCGGCGCTGCGAAAAAAGCCGATCAATATGACAAGGTGTTTGCATTTTCAGTGGTTTTGCGGAAGTAACCGAAGCCTTTGACCGTCTCTTGCCAAAACCCAGAGTGTCCAAATAGTCGCTAACGTGACGAGACAGGACAAGACGGACGGATTGATTGACAGTTCAAATGTAATGGTTTTACTATATATACATATATGTATATATATACGCATATATACATAGTCATTGGATGATGTTGCTGCCATTATCCATAAACAGATCACCTGTTTTAACTAAATTGAATATTATTGCCCCGAACAAGTGCTATTTTAGAACAGTAACCGACCATTAAGCATTGTTTGTGCAACAGTATGAATGAAAGCACATCCACGACAGAGCATGTGATGAGTCGCTTCAGGCCGTGGCGTCATTGAGGGTGGCCAGTACGGAGGTGGCCTGCGACGCCAGCTTGCTGCTGCCGTGCTCGCTCAGTTTGCCCAGGCTTTCCTTCATACCTACGCAGTCCAACTGCTCCTTCATCGAGCCTGGAGAAGACGGAACAGAGGAGCTCATTAGTGGACGCTCAAATCCGACGTCCAAATTGATTTCCAATTGAAAAAACATGCATTGTTTCACACGTTCGGATGCTTTTGTAAGCCACGGGTCAGCTAATGTCTCAGGGAAACGGCTAACGCGTGTTTGGAGCTCAAATCAAATTGAACCGGTAATGAATTTCTTTGTTTGGATCCACTTAAGTCATCGATAAGTCATCGCGACATCATTTATTTTCATTTCTCCTTCTCGCCATTATGAGACAGGTTGATGAATCTTAGGTTTCCATATTCTCAGAACAGTTTGATAAGAGCCTTTTTGTCTGTTTGGACAAATAAAACAGGCTTTTCCACTTAGTTGGTGTGATTTCATCAGCGTTTTGACCCATGTGATCATCCTTCAAGTTGGTAGTTGCCCCCGCTGGACATTGCAAGCTCCTAACAGAGACGGCAATTTCTAGATGGATTGATCTAAAAGTGAATGTGTGACGGTGGCGAGGACACGTACTGTTGTTGGCCAGGCTGCAGATCAGACCTAAAGCACTGAACTTGACTTCTACTGCGCCCGTAGGATCCTCCAGCATCTTCTTCAGCATGGATAGCAGGTCCGCCTCCCTGAACGGGTCCTTCATAGAGTCTGCATGGGGCACACACACACACACACACACACACACACGACATCAGTTTACTTTTTTTTAATGAAAACCTGCATTACTGGCTCACGTGTTTGGCTTTATATTGTTTCTATCTTTGGGTCTAATAATAGAGCAACAGCAGCTGCTCGCTCTGTTTCCTCTCCACGCCTGCATTACAATACATCCAGATCTGATATCTGGTTTGCAGAAATAAAACCTCTAATCAGAATTATTATCTTCACCCCTGCTATCACTACAAGATCAACACCTTTGCTAATCTATTGACATGGTAATAAAGCTGATTAGATACCTCTATAATATCATAGAATATATTGAATTGCGATCAATTAAAAAGGCATTCTGTCTTTCTTTTTTTTATCTATTTATCTCATGAAAATTGCGTATAGGCCAGATGGTTTGATTATGACACAGGCTACATGTGCTACTTGTTATTTTTCAGACCTTCCACAGACATAAAGTACATACAGTATAAAATCTATTTAGAATGAAGTCATTTAACTGTGATAAAATTATGTGATTACCAAATTATCACCTATTTTCATTAATATTCTGGACTTCTTCGCCTGCACGTTCTGCATGTGCAGAAGTCATTATAGTACGAGGCAATCCGGAAGATCCGTGTTCTTGTCACGGTCAGCTCGATAAATAAAAACGTTTCGGTAAAGCAGAATTTAGTTTGACTAGTCAATATAGTAAAAATAGACAAACATAATACAGAGGAAGGATAAAATTTGTCTTGCACGGGACGATTAACGTAGAAAGTTTCACCAACCATTTGTTATTTTTGCAAGCTAAATGAAAATGACACGTTTGATAACGGCGTCGTCTGCAAACACGCTCGATCTTCTCAAGCTAAACTAAGATCGTGTATGATTGTGTTCTGAGCTAACTAGACATATCGTGTCCATCTTTATCTTTTCATCGTAACATTCTGGAGGAGGGAAATCAAACCGCTTTACCGATATCAATTGCGGATGCGATGGCCAGGGCGACCAGGGCCTCGTTCTGCATGATGACGTGCTCGCTCGTCGCCATGGAAATGAGATGCCGAATCCCGTCGGCTTTTCCCACGGCGCGCACGACTTCCTGTGAACGGGGAGGAAACTCAGCACGCGGGCGTAAAATCACGAGCTCGCAAAGGTGTAAACACTCACGGGGCTGCGACTGTGTCGAATGAGGGCGGCTAACAGGCGACTGGCTTCCCCTCGAACCCCGGCGTGATCTTTGGCTTCACACCACTCTATGACCCGAGACAGCATGGCGGCGTCTCTGCCCAGCACCAGGGCGGCCTCCTCTGATGTCAACGGCAAACGGCGGTTTGCGTGAAAGGTCACATATGAAGAATTATAATATTACACATGATGCACTCGCTGTGGATGCACAAAAAAAACAAACAAAGTCTGCCGCTATTCTATCATGCCGTCAAATGTGTCATGGTTTCACCTCACCAGGAGTTTGTGTTTGCATGCACTTGATACTTTATAACAGGGGTCGGGAACCTTTTTGACTGGGAGAGCCATAAAAGCCAAATATTTCTTGATATGTTTCATCGAGAGCCATATAGTATTTTTAACGCACAAAAAATGAAACACGTCTTACTTTTAATGCGACCTCTGGTGCAGCATGGATTTGCTCAAAGTGCTGCTTTATATTTGACCGTTTCATTTATGCAATTTTATCATAGCATATTAGACAAACTGCAGATCCGAATGTAAATTCCTCCGTCCACGCAGCCTGGAACGCACAGTAATCATCGTCTTTTTTTTCTTTGTCGCCATCTTTTCCGTTACGAGGGTTAATGCGGATTAAGTAGTCGGCTATTTGATCAAATTAATTTCTTCACCTTCACAACGACCCAGATGCGCTCGGAAGCCAACGGTTCCCGACCCGACCCACGGGTGACCTGTGAAATTTATCTTCGAATCTAATTTCTGTTTACTTTAAAATGACACAGTATTATGAAGAAATCTTCTTCTTCTTTGGGCTTTTCCCTTCAGGGGTCGCCACAGTGAATCAACTTTCTCCATCTAACCCTAAAATTATGATGAAGAAATATCACAAGTATTTTAAAATCAGTTCCAAACTAATTTTTCCTTTTCAACTCAAAATTGTCTGGGAGCCATATGGCATCACTGGAAGAGCCATATATTATATATGGCTCGCGAGCCATTGGTTCCTGACCACTGCTTTATAATATAAAGTATTGCAAACTCGGAGTGCTGTCACTTACACATCACCTTATTTGGAGCCGATGGTATCTGCTTTAAATTTACCTTACAAGATTTATCCCCACAACTGGTGGGGAGTCAAAGATAATGCGGTATCTCTCCTCGTAGTACTGTAAATGAGCATATGCCATCTAAAAGTTGTTTAACCCTCATATTATGTTAAGGGTCAATTTGACCCATTGGGTCAATGGGTGAAATGGGTCAAATTGACCCTTAAGGTAATATGAGGGTTAACATATTTTCTGGACTATTGGGCGCACCTGAGTATAAGCCGCACTGGCTGAAACTCACTAAATAAATCTATGTGTACACATGTGGGCCGGAAATGCACGGAAATGACATTGCGCTACGGTTACATCAATGAAGACTGTTCCAATGGTTTCCTAAGGGAAGGTGATACTCCAACAGCCTCATGGTTACCATGCTTGAAGATGCTCTGCAGAGACACTCACCCTGTCCGTCCACCATCATGCGCAGTGTTCCCAATAGTTTGAACTGAACCGGCGGCATGTCAGAGCGCAGTAAGCTCTTTATCCTCACGGTCACTCCATCGTCCAGCATCCGCACCTTGTTGGTCGCTGGAAGAAACAACCATGGCTAGCATGTAGACTAAGTTGGCAAATAGTGTGGGTGCGAAGGAAACACTGGACACCAAGTGCTACCCAGAAGATTTTTCTTGGAGCTTTGAGAGAAGGGTCTGAAGATGGAGGTATTAAGCAAGAGACAACATGTGTTGTGGCGTTGCAGAGGGAGGCGATCCAGGAGGCCGTTCAAGACACGGCCCACCGTGGCCAACTCTTTGTACCGATTATTACCAGTAAGCAGAAAGTCTTCTTCCTCTAATCTGCAAAAACACTGGAGATGCAGAAGATTGTGTCAAATCAGGAGGCCTGGTGCGCACATACGTACATGGAATATAACTGATCCTTGTGGGTTCGTGGACAAGCCAGCCCTGGAGCGCCCAAGTGAATGTTGACAGTTATGGGACAGAGCAACCAAGACACAAAAAGTCAAACATCAAGGGGCTTTTAGCAAGTTTTCCCACTCATAATCACTATTACCGTCATTTCCGGACTATTGGGCGCACCTGAGTATAAGCCGCACCGACTAAAAATAACGAAATAAATCTGCGTGTACATATATAGGCACCTGTCTAAACTTTGAATTAAATCTTCTTCTTTCGGCTTTTCCCGTTAGGGGTCGCCACAGCGAGTCAACTTTCTCCATCTAACCCTATTCTCTGTATCTTCCTCTCTCACACCAACTACCTTCATATCCTCTCTCACTACATCCATAAATCTTCTCTTTGGTCTTCCTCGAGACCTCTTGCCTGGCAGCTCCAATTCCAGCATCCGTCTACCAATATATTCACTATCTCTTCTCTGTACATGACTGAACCATCTCAGTCTGGCTTCTCTGACCTTCTCTCCAAAACATCGGACATGTGCCGTCCCTCTGATAGACTCATTCCTGATCCTCTCCATCCTGGTCACTCCCAAAGAGACCCTCAACATCTTCATCTCTGCAACCTCTAGTTCTGCCTGCTGTCTTTTGGTCATTGGAACAGTTTCTAGTCCATACATCATCGCTGGTCTCACCACTGTCTTGTACACCTTTCCTTTTATTCTGGCCGATAGTCTTCTATCACATAGTACCCCTGACACTTTTCTCCACCCATTCCAACCTGCTTGGACCCGTCTCTTCACCTCTTTTCCGCACTCTCCGTTGCTCTGGACTGTTGACCCTAAGTACCTGAAATCCTCCAGCTTCTTGATCTCCACTCCCTGTAGCCTCACCGCTCCACCCGAGTTCCTCTCGTTCACACACATATATTCTGTCTTGCTGCGACTAACTTTCTTTCCTCTCCTTTCCAGAGCATACCTCCACCTCTCTAGATTTTCCTCTACCTGTTGTCTGCTCTCACTACAGATCACAATGTCATCCGCAAACATCATGGTCCATGGGGATTCCTGTCTAACCTCATCTGTCAGCCTATCCATCACCATTGCGAACAAGAAGGGGCTCAGAGCTGATCCCTGATGGATTCCCACCTCCACCTTGAACTTCTCTGTTACCCCTACAGCACACCGTACCAGTGTCTCACAGCGAGCATACATGTCCTGCACCAGTCTAACATACTTCTCTGCCACTCCAGACTTCCTCATACAATACCAGAGCTCCTCTCCTGGCACCCTGTCATATGCTTTTTCTAGGTCTACAAAAACGCAATGCAACTCCCTCTGGCCTTCTCTGTACTTTTCTATTAGCATTCTCAACGCAAATACTGCATCTGTAGTACTCTTCCTAGGCATGAAGCCATACTGCTGTTCACAAATGCTGACTTTTGCTCTCAGTCTAGTTTCCACTACTCTTTCCCATAACTTCATTGTATGGCTCATCAACTTTATCCCTCTACAGTTGCCACAATTCTGCACATCCCCTTTATTCTTAAAAATAGGCACCATCACACTTTGTCTCCATTCTTCAGGCATCTTCTCACTCTCTAAGATCCTGTTGAATAATCTAGTCAGAAAATCTACCGCTGCCTCTCCTAGACACTTCCACACCTCCACAGGTATATCATCAGGACCAACTGCTTTTCCACTCTTCATCGTCTTCAATGCCTTCCTCACTTCACTTTTACTAATTTTTGCTACTTTGTGGTCTACGATAATCACCTCTTCTACCCTTGCCTCTCTTTCATTTTCCACATTCATCAGTTCTCCAAAGTACTCTTTCCATCTTCCCATCACTCTTCTAGCATCTGTCAATACATTTCCCTCTCTGTCCTTTATCACCCGGACCTGTTGTACATCCTTTCCATCTTTATCTCTCTGTTTCGCCAACCTGTATAGATCATTCTCACCCTCCTTACTATCCAACCGAGCATACAAGTCATCATAAGCCCTTTGTTTTGCCTTTGCTACCTCTATCTTTACCTTTCGCCGCACCTCCCTGAACTCCTGTCTGTTCTCTTCAGTCCTCTCAGTATCCCACTTCTTTTTCGCTAACCGCTCTCTCTGTATACACTCCTGCACTTCCTCATTCCACCACCAAGTCTCCTTATCTACTTTCCTTCCAGATGACACACCAAGTACTCTTCTACCTGTCTCCCTGATAACACTAGCTGTTGTTGTCCAATCATCTGGAAGCTCACCCTGACCACCCAGACCCTTTCTCAACTCCTCCCTGAAAACCATGCAACACTCCTCCCTTTTCAGCTTCCACCACTTTGTCCTCTGCTCTGTCTTTGTCCTCTTCATCTTCCTTGTCACCAGAGTCATCCTACAAACCACCATCCTATGCTGTCTGGCTACACTCTCACCCACAACTACTTTGCAGTCACTGATCTCTTACAGGTTACCCCGTCTATACAAAATGTAGTCTACCTGCGTGCTCCTACCTCCGCTCTTATAAGTTACCCTATGTTCCTGTTTTTTCTGGAAAAAGGTGTTCACTACAGACATTTCCATCCTTTTTGCAAGATCTACCACCATCTGTCCCTCTGCATTCCTATCCTGGATACCAAATCTGCCCATCACTTCTCCATCCCCTCTATTGCCTTCACCGACATGCCCATTGAAGTCTGCACCAATGGCCACTCTCTCATTTCTGGGAATATTCTGCATCACTTCATCTAACTCATTCCAGAACTTCTCCTTCTCTTCAGATTCACATCCCACCTGCGGGGCATAGCCGCTAACAACATTGAGCATCACACCTTCAATTTCCGGTTTCAGACTCAGAAGTCTATCTGACATTCTTTTCATCTCTAGGACGCTCCTAACAAACTCCTCCTTCAAGATAACTCCTACTCCATTTCTCTTCTTGTCAGTACCATAATAGTACAACTTAAAGCCTGCTCCTAAGCTTCTCGCCTTACTACCTTTCCACCTGGTCTCCTGGACACACAGTATATCCACCTTCCTTCTCTGCATCATGTCCACCAACTCTCTACCTTTTCCTGTCATAGTCCCAACGTTCAAAGTCCCTACTCTCAGTCCCAGACTCTTTCCTTTCCTCCTCTCTCTCTGCTTCCGAACACGCACTCCTCCTCTTCTTCTTGTTCTTGTTCTTTGACCCACAGTAGCCCAATTTCCATTAGTACCCTGTAGGTCATCAATACCAATGGCGGTCGTTGTTAACCCGGTCCGCGACCGATCCGGTATGGTATAGTTTTGGTTGTCTCGCATATTTGGTTTTGGCAAAAGTTTTACGCCGGATGCCCTTCCTGACGCAACCCTCTGCATTTATCCGGGCTTGGGACCGGCACAGGGAGACACTGCTCCGTGTCCCCCCAAGGCAGGCTTGGAGAGGCTCGGGCCAGTGCCGCCCTGAGGCTGCAACTTTGAATTAAATACATACCAGTAATAGCCACAAATAAGTACTGGAAATGCTTTTTTCCAAACGGTGGCTGCAACACGGCAGATGAAAAAGATTAATAATAATCAAAACACAAGGAAAAGTCCATCCATCCATCCATTTTCCATCCCCGCTTTGTCCGACTCCAGCCGATGGCTATCTTGGTCTTAAAACTAAAAACCGTTTGTCGTCTTGAGTTGAACGGCCTCAGAATTTCATGGGAATTTCATCAGTCCGACGTGACAAGGCGAAATGTTTTGGCGGCGTGAAGCTCATTAGCCCCCTAAAAAACATAAATCAGCCGCATCGTTGTTTGAGCAGCAGTTGGAAAAAAGGAGCGGGTTCTTGTCCGAAAGTAACGTTAACTCGCTATTCTTTCACAACATTCTCGTTGAAAACTGGGCCTCTTCAGTTCTTCAGGCTCCGGGACGAAGAATGAAGAAATTCAAGTCCGGTTGTAACGACAAGAAGATTTCAACAAGAATCCACCGTGACCCGAAAGACCCGGAGAACCTCCTCAGACACGGATCTTCTGACCATTCATCTCCTGTAGTGCTTGAGTTTCGTATCGTACGTAGTTAATTGAACGGTATTCATACTATTTGCTCAGATCCGTACCGGGAATGGCCAGGTTTCTGAGGGCGCTGAGTCCAGCGTGTTGGACGGACACGTCTCCTTCATCCACGTGCTGCTCCAGCAGGGTGAGGATGTGAGGAACCACACCCAGTTCCAGCATCTTCACACAGTTGCTGTCTGAAGAAGCAGGACACACACATCAGCTACGGCTTGGGGAAACCAAACATTCTTTCAAACCCTGAAATAAATTTGCAAAAGAGCCCGTGGGAATTTCTGTAAAGATATCTCCTCACCATTCCTGGCAAAGTTGGCGATGGCCAACGCTCCAGAGAGCTGCAGCTGAGTGTTGGAGCTCTGCAGCCACGACAGGACGTCTGTGTACACCATACCCGAACCCTCGCCGAAACACTTCTGCATAGATTCATCTGACAAACACACACACACACACACACACACACACACACACACACAATAGAAGTTTATACTTTATAACATGACGTGCAATTTGGTTTCTTTTGTTTCTGATTTGCACTGCTGTCGTTCCTGTTTTGGCCACTAGAGGGTACCGACACCGTCGGTCCCAAAGCTGATTTCTTCTGGTCAGCTCAGGTCAGTGTGTCCTATTCTGACCTCCTGCAATGCTTTGCAGCCTCACATCACCTCACTGCATCTGCTCCGTTCTCTAGGAACCACCATAACAAGCCTGAACTTGTATATATGATCAACACAGTAACTGTTGCCAGCAGACCTTCATCAAGACTCGCTCCCAACTCACAAGTCCAGTGCTGAGGTCGGTGTCTAGAGGAGACTGCGATGTCCCTAAAAGAAAGTCCGCCTTTTCTAAATCTGCCTTTTCCTGTAAAGCCATAAAAGAATGGAATGGGCTTCCAGACAATCTTAAGAACATGACTGATTTTCACACCTTTACACGGGACGTTAAAAATTGGATTCTGGAGCACCAAACATGCTCACGCTAGCAATGCCAGAAGGGTAACATCTGATGTTCCCCAGGTGACCAAAGTAATATCACAACAATATCACAACAATAGCACTTTCAACTTGCAAAATACATATTTTATTGCCTGTTTATATATTGTATAGTTATTTTATTGCCCATCTGTATATTTCATAAGATAAGATAAGATAAGATAAGATAAGATAAGAACAACTTTATTAATCCCGAAGGAAATTGTTGTGCCAGAGTTACAGAAAATATAACAGTAATAAATAATAAAAAGAAAAAGGCAGAATTAGAAATAAAAATAAACTATGAACTATAAAGTGTCTCAGTGAAACTATAAAGTGTCTTAGTAAACAAGTGATAAAACTATAAGTGTCTTAGTAACAAGTGAGGTAAGGAGTGCACAATAGTATGATAAAAGGAAAAATTGTAGTGCAGCTGTTATAATATTATAATATTATGTTATAATATTATATTGTCTATTATATTCTATTATATTTCTATCATATTGTCTATTGTATATATTGTCTATTTTATACAGTTATATATTTGTATTGTCCAGGACTACAGATGGAAATTAGCTATGAGCTACAATCTGCTACAAACATCTCTGCCTCTGTGCTTCATGTATTTGTACACTGTCCTAATAAACTTCTAAACAAACAAACAAACACACAGATCAGGAATCCATTGCACCTTTGTGAGGTGAAGCAGCGCAAACTCGGGTGCTCAAAAGCCCCAAAAGAAAATCAAAGATTCCAAACAACGGTGATAAACTTTTTATTTAACTGCATTAAAAAATGTATGAGCTCTTCATGACTCATACGTCCAATCGGGTCAGCGGGTCATAACTAGTTGCCAGGTAGAGGTTTTGAGTTTATCATCTAGGCTCAGGCACTTGAAAGTAAACAAACAGTGTGTGCAATTGAGTGTGTGTGTGTGAGTGTGTGTGTGTGTGTGTTCCAGGCCACCCGATATGACAGGTGCGAAGCAGAGGATGAAGGTTATGAAATACAGCAGGACGAGCGAGATCTTTGCCCCGAGCGCGTACAGATCTGTAAAAACAAGGTCCCACCGGAGCTACTCACCTCCCAAGAGCAGGGACACCATCAGGTTGGAGGCGATTTTGATGCTGCAGAGGTCGTGGGGGTCGGAACCTACCTGCAGACCCCGGATCATCTCCGATAAAGCCTCTGGCACCCGAGACTCAGCGAACTGCAGCTTCAGAGTATCTGATGGAAGGGAAGCGGTAAAGTATTTTGAGGATTTTTTACTTTTTTTTTGTATTCTGTGTTGACAAAAAGCCCCGTTCGTGGAAAGATGTTTGTGTCGTAATGGATTAAAAATCTATTTTCCGACACCTTTTTCGTGTTTTCGGCTTAAACGCCGCACTCTTAGGTCAGGTCCGATCGAGCGCGCAACCACGCACGGGACGTCGTCCTTTCATTTGCAAGTTCAGGGCGGTATTCTAAATTTAGCTCTGCATAGATGTCGCCGTTCCAAATGGTTTGGTATCAGCAGAGTCTCCGTTTCCAACCCCGGAGGTCATTGGAATGCAGCGCGAGACGCCGTTTCACGTCGGTCGCTTGACCCCGGCAACCGCGATCAACAAGACCTCTTCGTCTGTCGTGGAAAGTGTGGACGAACAGCCGGATCGAGACCTCGGAGCGCGTACATCGGGCGTTCGATTAAATGACCGAGGAAGAAAATGACACGTAAACGGTCTATTCTTTTACCGCCTAAATCAATTTTTAAGAACCAAAAGCCATGCAGATTTGGCGATTCCAAAAGCGAGGAGTATTTATTGTCAGGAAAGTAACACGTTTTCTCCCGGTTACAAAATGTTCTTAGCCTACAAATCAATGAGTTTGATGGTGTTTGGTTGTTCCCGCTGTCAAAGATCGATAGGCCACGAGCGGCTGCTGACAGCGTCTGAAAGGGAGCGGCGGGGGCGCCGAGACCAGAGCTCGACGGGGATTCAATGAGAAATGCTCGGCGAGGCAGGCGTCCGGCGTTCTGCTCCGTCCATTTGCTGATTCAATGGACCGAAGAACACGGAACAGATACCGTCCCGTGTGCCGTGTCGTCCTCCGTCTGACAGTCAGTGGAGGTGTTGAACCGCTCAATCATTCATTCATGCAACCGTCCTCCAGCCCTTATGAACTCAGGACAAGCTGACAAATCGTCATCACCGTGACACAAAGACAACTTGACATTCATTCATTCATTCATTCTCCAGACCATGTTGTTGGTGGGTGGTGGTGATGGTAACACAACAATTTCACTATAGGATGACAAATAGTCAGTGCTCTGACATAAACACAACTTTCGACATTCATTCATTCATTCATTCATTCATTCATTCATTCACTCAACCCTGCTGTATACCTTATAATTGGTGGGTCGTAACAATAATTCTACCACAGGCTGACAACTAGCCAACACACTGGCATACACACAACCATTGACATTCATTCATTCATTCATCCACTCATATCATTGGTGGGTAGTGGTGGTAGTAACACAAGTCCACCACAGGCTGACAAATAGTCAATGCAATGATATAAACACAACTATTGACATTCATTCATTCATTCATTCATTCATTCACTCGACTACTATATACCTTATAATTGGTGGGTCGTAACAATAATTCTACTACAGGCTGACAATTAGTCAACATACTGATATATACACAACTATTGATAGTCATTCATTCATTCATTCATTCATTCAACTGTGCTATATACATTATAATTGGTTGGTAATAACAATAATTCAACTACAGGCTGGAAATTAGTCAATGCACTGACATATACACAACTATTGATATTCATTCATCCACTCATTCATTCATTCCTTCATTCCTTCATTAGTTCATTCATTCATTCACTCATATCATTGGTGGGCAGTGGTGGTAGTAACACAACAAGTCCACCACAGGCTGACAAATAGTCAATGCAATGACATAAACACAACTATTGACATTCAAAATATTAATCGATTCATTCATTCATTCATTCATTCATTCATTCACTCAATTGTGCTATATACCTTATAATTGGTGGGTCGTAACAAGAATTCAACTACAGGCTGACAGCTAGTCAACACACTGACATATACACAACTATTGATATTCATTCATTCATTCATTCTTCTATACAGTCATGCACCAAACCATATTGTTGGTGGGTGGTGGTGATGGTAACACAACAATTTCACTATAGGATGACAAACAGTCAGTGCCCTGACATACACACAACTATTGACATTCATTCATTCATTCATTTGTTCATTCATTCATTCACTCAACCGTGCTATATACCTTGTAATTGGTGGGTCGTAACAATACCTCTACTACAGGCTGACAATTAGTCAACGCACTGACATATACACAACTATTGATATTCATTCATTCATTCATTCATTCATTCATTCATTCACTCATATCATTATTGGGTAGTGGTGGTAGTAACACAACAAGTCCACCACAGGCTGACAAATAGTCAATGCAATGACATAAACACAACTTTGACATTCAAAATATTAATTAATGCATTCATTCATTCATTCAACTGTGCTTCAATCCATATTGCGGGTCGGTATTGGTGGTAACACAAGTCCACTACGGGCTGACAAGTAGTCAACACACTGACTTATGGGCCGCTGTTGACATTCATTCATTCATGGAGTTGTGCTTCAACCCATATTGTTGGTGGGTAGTTGTGGTGGTGACGCAACTAGTCCACTACAGGTTGACAAAGGGTCAACAAGCTGACACATAGGCAGCTACTGACATTAAAAGTATGGTTGTGAGTCCGGCACAGTTTGGAACCGCTTGTCACTGAAAGCGCTGCCGGTCGCTTCTTCAACCCAGAGACGAAAATGCACATTTTAAACCGTGAGACGATTTGCAGCGATTTGCGCCCCATCGGGCGTTGGTCCGAAGCGGCCCGCCGTTCTTACCGCTCTCTCCGAGCGCTCCCAGTATTTCCAAGATGACGTGTCGGCGTTCGGCGTCGGGCGCACGTTTCAGCTGGCACGTCAGCACGTCCGCCACGTTCTGCTCGGCCAGCGCCTCCCTGGCAGTGTCTGCAAACACAAACAGCGCGGGAGGCCGTTTATTGTCCTGACCGCCGTGAGAGAAGAGGATGCAGAGGACGGGGTTAGATGGAGAGAGAACCATCGGTTGCTATGACGATAAGTGACTCGGTAATTACCCATGTCTGCCAAGTTACAAAGGGCCAGCAGGCAAACGTTAACCAGGGGGTCGTTCTCCGGATACTCCCTCATGATGGATACCAGTCTCGGGATGACGCCGTTCTGAACCAGCTGGTCCTGTTGATACGCTGCGACCGAGATTCACCGACAAGCATTAGTCACACGACAAAAAAAGGCAAATCCAACGCCGGGCTTCCGCGTGCAGATCGGCGAGCTTGTCCTAAACCAGGGGTCGGCAACACCCAAAGAGACATTTGGACCCGGTTTCCTCGGAAAAGAAAACACTGGGAGCCGCGATTACTTTCTGACGTCTAAAATAAAGGTACCACTGTATATATTGCTTTTTATTACCTTTACACTTTGTATAAACAAGTGTGTCGTGTGTTGCGTCTGAAATTCACAAAGTATTGCGGAGAAAATTAAATTTTATTAATGTAATGAAGTCATTTTGAGCTTTGGGCTTTCAGAGCGTTTAGCGGAGCCTTGACCTGAATTTTAAAAATATATCGGGAAAAAATCACTGTGTCAGTAAACAATAAAAAATAAATATTTGCAAAATATCTTCATAAATATTTATTTTATCTGGTTTATGGGACTTCTGCTCCTGAACTTCTGCGTACAGCATCTGCAAATCGGGACTTTACTGGCCAGTGTGACGTTATTTTGAGCGGCAAAAAATAATAAATATAATTCTATTTAATATTTCAAGATCCCAATAATCTTCCAACTTAGAACTAAAAGTTAAAAAAAGGAATTAACACAAATGAAATATTCTTCAATTAAATATTTATGATATATTTTCCCAAGCCGCTCGGCGCCGCAGTGTAAAGATGGAAGAACCGCGGGTTGCCGACCCCTGGACTAAACCGAGTAGCTGTTTGGCAAATTCCTGCCTAGACCTGGTTCTACACGCCTACATGAGGTGTGTATCCATGCTATTTTCATTCATTCACCATGCAAATCAGAAAAACAAAAGAAAACACAAACAGCATTGATCCAAGTAAGACAAAGAAAATGGCCGGTGTGTTTATGTTCGCTCATGAAAGGACTGAAGATGCAGCGAGAGACTTTTGGCCGGACCTTTGCCATCTTCTCTGCGCCGGGATGTGACTCGCTCCTCCATCAGACTCACAAAGTGAAGAGCTTTTATGAAGATGAGATTGTCACCGCAGGACGCAACGAGATTGGAACGCTACTCCTTTGGGTGCAGAAAAGCAACGCAAGGAAAAATGTGCTGCACAACATTATCAATAATGAGTGAGAAGAGATGAGGTAATAAAGTGAAATGTGCTTTGTAGACAAAAAGCAAAATGCTCTTATGGGCAGGCTGGGGTGGATAGATTGCACGCGGGTTAGTATGTAGGTATTAACTAAAATAAAAATAAATAGTACACTATGAGTTATTGGGAAAAAGAGATTGTTTTTTTAGATTATACTTTTACACTTCAGAGTTTATGTAATTTATTTAGTATTAGCTTGTGTCGTCCTTGAACGTCTTGCTGCTGCTGCAAAACAGTTTCCCAAGCATGGGTTCAGTAAAGTGCATCTCATCTCAACATTGATATTCTAACGATTTAATCCGACGTTGCAGAAATACTGGGATTAGAAATCCACCAGTTGACGCGCTGAGATGTAATTAATCCCAAATCTACCCGTACGTTCGCTCTCTCATTCACACATCTGGGTGATTTAGGCTCTCCGATGAACCTCCTGCATGTTTTTGGACCGCGGAAGGAACCGGAGGCTTTGGAAGCCCACGCAGACACCAGGAGAAGGTGGAGGCTCCACGGAGAACCCGAACCTTCTCAGAAGCCCAAACCGCCACGCCGCCCCAACCAACCCCGTGGCATTCGCGCCAAGAACGAGGAGCCCCGACCGGCCGTCCGGCGTCCGCTCACAGTTGTCGAAGCAGATGCGTCCGATGGCCCTGCCGGTGTTGAGCAGCATCTCCGGGTTGTTGCTGTTCAGATGAGGGACCAGGACCTTCACCAGGCCCGCCTCGATGCACGGCTCCCGGACCGATGCTGCCGCGCAGACATGACACAGTTAAGACGACGACAAGCTTTGAAATGTTTAAATGTTTAAATTTCCATTTTTTTTTTGTTTCTCCTTATGAATATACAGATATTTCTCAGCAAAGTGTTCAGGAATTGAACTTCCATTGAAAGTGGCTTCTTCTCTGTCTGCCATTGATTTATTGAAGCTTGACCGTCAATTGTTTTTTTAAAATCTCAATTGGTTATTTGGGGGAATATTAGTGCTTCAGTCTAACCCTCAAAAATAGTTTAAAATGATTCTGATTGATCTGATAGCCACTATTTTATTTAGATGGCAGAAACATGATGTGAGGAAAGCCAGCAGTTGTAACGAACAAGAGTTGCTGACCAAAGCAAATCTCTGGCAGGACCTTCTGCTCGCTCTAAGCGATCTCAGGCAAAACTGTTCTCAGTTCTACTACCTCGGTGGTGGAACAAACTTCCGGAAGCAACAAGACGAGCATCATCTCTCTCAACCTCCAAGAAACAGGTAAAAACTGTTCTCTTTCAGGACTTTTTACTGCGCTGATGCCCCAGATCAGGTTAGGCAGCAAGTTAGGCTATGCAGTGTGTGTGTGTGTGTGTGTGTGTGTGTACGTTTGTGTATGTCTTTGTCAAAAAAAAAACAAAAACTCACGAACCCCAGCTTACTGTTCTGTATATTTCCTGTGCATCTTGTATTTGCAAGTGTTATTTGCAGTCCTTATGTCCTCTTTGGTAAGTCGCTTTGGATAAAAGCGTCTGCCAAATGTAATGTAATGTAATGTAAAATCTTCACGCTCCGTCAAACCCTCTTGTCGGTTTCCTCTCCTCTCACATCGACTAACATCTTCCGTTCGGACCTCCTCCTCCCGGAGAGAACCTCAACATGTTCCTCTCTGCAGCCTCTCAGGCGTCGTCGATCTCACGACTAAAGATCCGCCGTCCTCAATTAATTTTTGCACCCGTTTTCCCCGAACGTCCTTATTGTCGGTATCGGGGCCGACGGCGGTTTGGGTCGCCCACCTTCTCGGGCCATCTCCGCCACGACCAGAGCCACCTGGCAGCTCAGGCTGCTCTTCCCCCTCAGAGCCTGGGCCAGCGTGGGCAGGATCCCGCTCTGGGCGATGTCAACAGAAGCGTCCTTCCCTGTGGACAAACGCCATCACACGTTCGCAATGACAAATATACCGGGAGCGCTCGAAGCCGACAGAGTTTGATGAAAAAGCAACAAGAAGGAAAGGACTTACTCTTTTCCAAAAGCGCAGCCAGCACCGCGTCCAAATGGGGTTTGAGTTCCTCCTCGATGAGCTCCGTGCTCACGCTGATGGCCTTCAGAGCCTCACTGAGAGAATCTGCAACGATTTCAACACCGCCACGGATATCGTAAATGTTTCCGTTCATTCGAGTGTTTTCCACTTCACACTTTCTTCCAAGGATGTAGCACGTTCTTAGGTAGACCGGAAAAAAAAAAAAAACAAAGTTCACGGCACGAGAGGGAGGTAATCCTCGAGTATTTCTGAAGATGCTTTCCGCAGATGTCGGGATGTGATCGCGACGCAATTTTAGCGAGCAGCCGTTCTGTTTATAGCGCTTTATCACCTCGCCGTTTTGAAGCGTTCCACTAGAAAGCAGTCAAGCCGTCCCGTGTCGGCCGTCGGGAGCAACTCGGGGTTCGATGTGAGGGGCGGAATCGGGCCGCCGAGCTTCCGACGGGAGGGACGCCGTCCCAGCAGCTGAGTCAAAGCTAAAGACGCGACGTAGCGATTCTTTCTAAGGCTCTCATCTGTTCGGGATCCTTCCAAATACGCTGATGCTTTTAACAGATTTCGTCAGTCGATCCACTGGCGTTTCTCCCCGTTGTATAATAACGACGCCATCTGTCATCGACCCGTCTTACTTTATTAAAATATATGACACCATCTGATATAATCGTCCAACGATCCACTCCTGGAAGACCAGACGTCAACACACTCCTGGGCTTTTTCTGGTGACAACATGGACTGTTGGTTGATTCTTTCACTATTTTCAGGGCTGTTTAGCTTCATGTCAACTTCAGGTATCATCTATTAACATTCAGTTATAGCGCTCAGCCTGTTTTAGCTATGATTTAGCATTGATTGTCCATTTATAACCTCGATTTAACCACATTTTATCCGATATTAACACCCACTCCTATTTTAAGCTGTCGTGACCTTCATTCTGCGACATTTATTTGCGTCATTTAGCGATTGCAAATAGTGATTAGCAACATTGTATTTGCTAATTTCAAATATATCTCTTCACAATGTATCAGGATTAGGTAGCCATGTAGTAGCATCTGTTAGCCATATGTTAGCCATTTTTAGGCGTATATCAGGGTCTCATCGAGATCGTATCTTCATTCAAAACATTCAGACCCTGCTAACAGTACCGCCCGGGAGTTAGCCTGCAGTACATTTAGCAAACACAAGGACATCAGGCAACGCAAAAAACAACATTGGGAGACAAATCTCATCTCACCGGTCAAAAAGAAGTGACTATTCCTGGGTGTCGGCACTTTAGTGCAACATTTTTGTCCAGGAACTTTGCATTTTGTTGCTGTTCAGCCTTGCTTTTAGAGGCTTGGAGTGCAGATTCGGGGGCGGCAAGGGACGGGCCGTGCCGTCATACAGTAAGCCGCCTTGGAAACGAATCTGCAACAAACTCGTCCTTTCTTATCGACGACATCTACGATGTTCCCTCACTGGCTCCAGATCTGAACCTCAAGTCAAATGTTTTATTGTCCTCGTGTTTCTTACTGCGTTATCTTCTCCTCTCCTACCCGATTTTAGTCTGTACGATGAGTAATATGGTCAATGAAGGTCTATGTTGGGGTTTGCACAACCCAATTAGCTACTATAATTTAAGCCAGAACAGGCTAGTTCTCCGCTGCCGGCGTGGAATGAACACACACCAGTGCATGTGGAAAGGAGTGACCTGCAGATGGTAATCAGCTTATCCCCTCTAAGTCGCATGAAAATAGCCTGCTTGCTCCAGGCTGCAGGCTATCACACTGATACCACAACCGCATTTCAAGACTTGCAACGCCTTCTGTGATCCGCACGCGCGCGTGTGTGTGTGTGTGTGTGTACGACCATGTGGTCCATGTGTGTTTGACAAGTGAACACATGAGCAATTTACTAATCAGTCCCATAGAGTGCTGCGGAGGAGTCCCCCAGGATACTTATTAGAGCTGCTGCTGTACAATAAGGAAGCTCGTTGCGCGCACACTCACACACACACACACACACACACACACACTCTTGCACAAGAGGAAAGTCGGGATGCATGATACGCGATCCGATAGCGGAGGAGTTGAAAATTGTTATTTCCATTTCAACAAAATTATATATCCATTAAATATCCTTTTATGTTTTTTCTTCAATTACTTTATTTCCTGGTTTGAGGGGGCATTTTCTTGGCAATTCTGCATAAAAATAAAATCCAAGAAGTCGTCAAAAGAATTTGTTTAGTTTCACATAAAAAAAACAAACCAATAATCTGAAGTTATTATAATAATTAGTAACAGGGTGAGCTGCTGACCCCCAGCAAGACCATGGGTGAGGTTCACATCACGATGCGTGTGTGTGTGTGTGTGTGTGTGTGTTTTTTTGCTGCACCCTTTCCTCGCTGCCACGACACACACCTTACACACTACCGGTCTTTTTCTCTACGCCTCCCCTCCTGCCTCCAGCACCATCAGCTCTCCATCCGTCGCTTAGCATCTTCCCCTCCGACGACCCGGCCAGGACAGGTCGAGTCCGCCGGCTAATAATAGCCCCGTCTTCCCGACAAGACTCGTAGAAGGGGAGTGCGGATGGCTTCATCCCCGTCCACGTGTCTCCGGCCTGAAATAACCGTCGCTTCGAACGCCTCGTAGATTTCCCCGCACGTCCGCCATTACTTTGGCGTTTGCCAAAAAAAAAAAAAAAAAAATCTGTTATTCCGTACGCCTCGGAGGTTTTGTACATCATCTACAATATATTGATTTTCTTGCTGAAACTCCTTCAGGTTTTTTTTTTTTTTTTTTATATTTATCCTATCCTTCTCAAAAATACTCTCCGAGAAACGTTTGAGTGTGAGGACCTGGTACCTCACAGCGCATATTATAACATATTATTTCTGCAAACAGGCAGAAGGCCTGCTTGGCTCTCCGGATAATTCTATACATGCGATCTTTTCTTTCCGGTGCGTCGCGGTGATTTACTTCTTTCCCGGAAGGGAGCGCAGCCCTCGAGAGCCCTCGCATTTCAACATTTCTCCGCTCCTAACCATCTGCGCCTGGTAGCGTCCTTCCGTCAACGCCAATCCCGCTCTTCGAGGCGCAAGTCTCTGTTTACGTCGACCGCCGTTCTCAACCTTTTCATTCGAGTCGGCTGGAAAAACAAAACATTCTCCAGTTTTTTGGGGTTTCCTGCAGAAGACGTGTCTCTGTGCCGCCTCTCGGCTCACCGTTATTTAGCTGAAACGTACATTTCTGCACCACCTAGATCTTCTAGTTCAACTTCATCTCCGACACTTTGACCTTCGACCCCGCCTGCCTACCGTGCAGGGGGGGTCGTTTTGGGGGGACGGGGGACCTGGGTGAGCGTTCGCCCCGGACGGATGGTCTCGAACCTTCTGCACCGGAGAACCTGGGAGAAACCCACGGAGGCTCCACAAAGAAAGACCCCCTCTTGGAGTCCAACCGGGGAAAGTCTTCTTTGAGACGTCCTCCATCTTGGCTTTCTGAGAGTTTAGAGGTTTAGATGTCACCCACGTTTCACTCGTCCGCAACTCTTGCATCACCGTCTAAACATTTGGTTTGCAGGACCAGAACGAGGAAGGTTCTTCTCGTCCCTCGCGCCCGTCGAGACAATTAAAGCTCCCGATCAAGAGGACCGTCTTCATGGACGCACCTCCTCTTCGACACCGGAAAATATCCATTTGTTTCTGGTGCTTTTCAAGCACTTACATCAGATCCTGCGACTTTTTTGGGGGGATAAATTGGAAATCCGGACCGAATGGACACCAGAAAAATCACCCGTGACCTTTCACTGAAAGAATCAGTTTTCTGGGTTCCCTTCTTTCCGCCTGAGCCGTCTCTACTGGTTGGGAAGGAACATTTCTCAGACACAACCGTGACGTCTTCAACACCATATTCCTGCAGCTTGATCCAAGACAACAGCAGCTTTCTGGTCGGCACGCCTGCAAAACTCATCCGAACCTTCCGGCAAAATGGCTTTGGGTCACGCGGAGATGTAACTCGGGGGGTCGAGGACACGAAACTGGATACGACCGCAACGCGCCGTGTGTCGAATGCAAATAATCCCAACGGTTTCCTACCAATAATTTCCCCAAATATTTCACCCATCACTGCAGTTTCGCGTCAGCCGGTTCCCGGATTCTCTCCCCGAGGAGCCGGATTCTTATCCAATGCAGCGGTTTCTGCAGCAAGTCACATCACTTTGAAGCCGGACGCTTCCCGCTCCGCCTCCCATCTGTGAGTAAACTGTTGATCGCTCTTTCACCCGTCGTCTTCACCGCTTTATTTCGTCGAGCGACGAGGAGGAACGGCGGCTTCACGTGAGCTTTTCCCGGGTGGTGCAGCTTCGCTATGCATCTCCGGATTTACACCTCCATCCATCCGTCCGTCCTTCTATCCACCTTTCATGCCCAGAACCATCAACCCGGCGTGGACAAACAGAAACAAGAGGCTGGACGAGTAGCTACTCACCAGTGTCCGTCATGGCTGCTGGTCTGCAGACGGCTGCCTTCCTAAATGCTGCTTCCTGCTCGCGTGCAAATGTCTCAGTGCGTGGAGCCTGTGTGTGTGTGTGTGTGTGTGTGTGTGTGTGTGTGTGTGCAGCAGAGGAGATACCCTCCCTTGTTCAAGTCAGGTGAACCCCAACACTCTTTCTCTGTGTGTCACCGTGCACGGCGGCGTCTCTCTCTCATGCTCACGCCTTCAATCTCATTATTTCTCTCTCCCTCCCCTTCCTGCTGCCACTGCGCTTGCGCTTTCTCTCCCTCTATCTTTCTTTCCCTCCCTCTCTCTCTCTCTCTCTCTCTCTCTCTGTCTCGGTTTCTCCTCATTTCCCCTCTCATCCTCGCCCTCTCACTGATTTCTGCCCGTGCATTTTGTGCATTCAAATGATCTGCGTATAAACATGGAAATAACGATTCAGAATATCATCATTTGTGATCTCAAATATTAAACCATAGCATAAAATGATGTATTATATCAAATATTTTTATAGATATCCACAAACCTTTCAAGCAGGTGCACCTTTCTTTCTTTCTTTCTTGGAGATCGAACAGATCATGCAAAACAGAAGCTGTGCTTTCACAGGTCCAAACGAAAACAGAAGAGAAAAATTAGAAGCTAATGTGTGATAGCATTAATTATCCACGCATCAGCTGAATAGGTCATTGAAATAATATATAAAACATAATATATAGGGTTTTTCCAGGCAGCATCAGTGTGAGCGCAATTTCCGGCCACACATTTTGGTTGATCGCACCCCTCGGATGTTGGGATCGTCTCCGAGCTACATTTCAGACCCGGTTATTCCCGTATAAACGTCCGTTTGCCGAGTCCGCGACGTGCCGCGGTACCTTCTGATGACACGCGAGAGGCCGTTTAGCGTCTTTTTAAAGGATATTTCCGTCGGGATTGGCGTTCTTCACCAGAGAGCCGGACTGAGTGGCAGGCCTGCAGGAGGATGGCTTTCAGCTGGGGTGAAGAACACACCTGCAGACCATCTAGCCTCGTCTGACTGGGAAGACCGGCCTGCAGGCCGCCGCGTGCCGCCGCCGGCCGGGCGCGAACCCCCTGCGTCACGTCATCCCCACGCGAAAATCCATTATCTCCGTCTTGTTGCGGGATTCTGTCTTTCCTCGTAAGTTCCTGAGACTCCCCTAGAAACCACATCCGTTCGCTTCCCTTGGAAATAAACCCCTTAAAATGCATTACCTCCTCAGAGTTTGTGATCATTTCCTCCATCAGTTTAGGATACAAGAGTTCAGTCCATTTTTGCGGCGGTTCATCTTTTCATGCAAGAATTGTAACAAAATGGTCATTTCTAATGATTCATTGTCAGATCATGTGTTTGTGCTATGCTAATCACAGGATAAACCGACATTTCTTATCATCGTGGCGAATGTTTCTGTGCGGAAGGTGTAAGAATAAGACGAAGTTGCGCAGCACGGAGGCTCTCTTTAATGGAAGCCAAAAACAGAAACGGACTCACGACAAGCCAGAGCACCTTAACAGCAATCCCCAAAAAGCCTCTCCCACCGGTCTAATTCGCCTCTGCTGTGCGAGGCCAGGGTACCCATCCCCCATCTGTGTGTGTGTGTGTGTGTGTGTGTGTGTGTGTGTGTTCACCACCCTTTGGCATTGTTTCCGTGGAGCCCTAACGCTAACGCTAACCCGCCCAGAAGCTTCTTCAGCCTTTTCTTTTCCTTCAGGCGAACTTGGCTTTGAGTTCCTGAGCTAAATAAATACAACTGAAGCCTCCTATGATGTTTTCAAAGACGCTGTGCGATGAAAGCGAGCTTAATTAGCTGGTCACACACACACACACACACACACACACACACACACATGCAGAAATAAATCATACTTCTACCCCTCAGAACCTCCAAGTTTGCAGAAATCAAACCCTGGTGTGTCGGAAACCCTGACAAGAAGCTCCGCGCAAATCCGAGCGTCAGCTGAGAGTGTCCATCTCTTTCTCAAGTCCTTCCAGATTGTTCTCCAGAGAGTATGTGGCCCATTTGTTGAGCCTGCTGTACAGAGGCAGGCCGTTCTTTTCCCTGTAGAGGTAAACTCCCGTCACCCTGTTCCAGTCGGTGCTGCGGACGGACTTCATGTTCTGGTTCTCCAGCAGCAGCTCCTTTTCTTCCTCGCTCAAAGCCACGAAGCCAAAGAAAGTCTTTACGTTCCTCGCGGCCAGGAGGCGGGCGTGGACTTCGGCCGTCTGATGGAAGAGGCTCTTCTCGCTGGAGCGATATTTGGACCAGTAGTCCTCCTGCTGATAGCTGAGAGGGGAGCAGCAGCGCTTCACGCACAGCGACAGGAACACCGTCACCGACACGCCGGCCACCAGCAGCCAGCCCAGCAGCTGCGACCAAAAAAAGGTAGTGGGTTAAAAGAAAGCACAGTTCAGCCGCGGGCACGAATGCAAACCTCGCGTTATCGGGATCTGACCGGGTCGGATTAAAAATGAAAATGCTTTCACCGGCCTGAGCCCGAGACCCGAATTCACCACGTCATTGAGCGACGGACGGGGCGAGGGACGGCTGCGAGTGTGTCCGAGTGGAATAAACACGATTTGACGGTGTTTGCGGACGACATTCTGATCGGGAGGAAGGTGCAGGAGAACCCAGAGAGCTGGAGGCACGTCCCGGGAGGGAAGCAAAGCTCAAGCAAGACCGAATATGCACCAGCCGGTGAGGTGGAACCGGGAGGCGACGGCGAGCGGAGATCAAGAAGATGGAGGAGTTTAAGCACTTGGAGGGCCTGGAGTGTCTGGGTGGAAAAGAGCTGGAGGCAGCGGAGATGAAGATGCGGGTAGGATCGCGAAGGAGTCCGGCAGACGGACCAACATGGGTTTCTGGTGAGGAGGCGTCGTGAAGATCCGGCGAGTCCAGGGGTCGGCAACCCGCGGCTCTTTTGTCTTTACACCGCGGCTCCGAGCGGCTTGAGAAAATATATCATAAATATTTAATTGAAGAATATTCAATTTGTGTTCATTCCTTTTTTTAACTTTTAGTTCTAAGTTGGAAGATCCTTGTGATCTTGAAATATTAAATAAAATTATATTTATTATTTTTCGCCGCTCAAAATAACGTCACACTGGCGGAAGCCGGTAAAGTCCCGATGTGCAGATGCTGTGCGCAGAAGTTCAGGAGCAGAAGTCCCATTAACCAGGTGAAATAAATATTTATGAAGATATTTTGCAAATATTTATTTTTTATCATTTACTGACAGTGATTTTTTCCCCAATTTATTTTTAAAATTCAGGTCAAGGCTCCGCTACACGCTCTGAAAGCCCAAAGCTCAAAATGACTTCATTACATCAATAAAATGTAATTTTCTCTGTAATACTTTGTGAATTTCAGAAGCAACACACGACACACTTGTTTATACAAAGTGTAAAGGTAATAAAAAGCAATATATACAGTGGTACCTTTATTTTAGACGTCAAAAAGTAATCGCGGCTCCCGGTGTTTTCTTTTCCGAGGAAACCGGGTCCGAATGTCTCTTTGGGTGTTACGGGTTGCCGACCCCTGGTCTAGAAGGATGGTGTATCTGCAACTCTCTTACCATCTGTTTCTGTCCCTTCCTGTCTCAGACTCCAGGGTAAGAAATGTAACGTAAAACAAATCCTCTCATTTTAATGAGCATCTTGTGTAAAGACAGAGCGACACGACGCAAAGCTCTTTGCGGGATGTTTCAGATGCAAAATGAGAAAGTATAAGATAAGCAAAGAGCCCCGTGCTGTGCTGTTTAGTCCCGCAACTCAGACATGTTTACATCCTTCTTGAAGGAACCTCCAGGGCTTTTCCCTATTTAATCGTCATTAAACCCTTTGCGGCGTCATCTTGAAAATGTCTAAGGACCCCAGGATCCAGAGAGGATGCACAATAATGTGTACAAAGAATTAAAGCCACAAATCAATAATATGAAGATTTGTGTTTGTGTGTTTTCTTTAAATGTTAAATAAATGATATGGAAGTCTATGCCAGGCAACACTGGTTGGCAGAAGTGAAACTAAACTTCATTCTCTTGTTGGCCGTCCACAATAAATAACAACCCCTGTAAATAGAAAGGCCGGTCATATTATTTTCTCGGAAAAAAATTAAATTAAAAATACAATTTATTTACAGCGGGGTTCCCTGGAATACCGTTTTGCCTCCTAGCCAGTCCTGATCATGCTATTTTGTAAACTTCAGAGCTAATTTATCAAAATAAATAAAGAAAATAAAAATAAAATAAATGCATTGTATTTATAAAGGGGGTTTCCTGTAATATAGTTTTGCCTCACAGCCACTGCTGATCATGCTATTTTCTAAATAACTTCAGAGCTAATTTATCAAAATAAATAAAAACACATTAAAACAAAATAAATACATTGTATTTATAGAGGGAGTTTCCTGTAATATAGTTCTGCCTCCTAGCCAGTCCTGATCATGCTATTTTGTGAATAACTTCAGAGCTAATTACCAAAATAAATAAAATAAATGGAAATTAAATAAATAAATTGTATTTATAGAGGGGGTCCCCTGTAATATAGTTTTGCCTCACAGCCATAGCTGATCATGCTATTTTGTGAATAACTTAAGTGATAATTCATCAAAATAAATACAAAATAAAATACATTAAATTTATCAAGGGGGTCCCCTGTAATAAAGTGTTGCCTCCTAGCCAGTCCTGATCATGCTATTTTGTAAATAACTTCAGAGCTAATTTATCAAAATAAATTAAAAAAAAAAATAAAATAAAATAAATGCATTGTATTTATAAAGGGGGTTTCCTGTAATATAGTTTTGCCTCACAGCCACTGCTGATCATGCTATTTTCCAAATAACTTCAGAGCTAATTTATCAAAATAAATAAAAACACATTAAAACAAAATAAATACATTGTATTTATAGAGGGAGTTTCCTGTAATATAGTTTTGCCTTACAGCCACTGCTGATCATGCTATTTTGTGAATAACTTCAGTGATAACTCATCAAAATAAATAAAATAAAGACAAAATAAAATACATTCAATTTATCAAGGGGGTTTCCTGTAATATAGTTTTGCTTCACAGCTACTCCTGATCCTGCTATTGTAATGAAATAACTTCAGCGATCATTTCATTGACCGTCGTAAAACAAAAGGAGTTTTTCCATCCGTATTTTAAGCGGAGATAGAAAGTAAGCACAAGAACTGCATTTACAATCCCGGCTGACATTTTAGTCAAAAAGTCACCTGAGATTCATAGTTGAGCCGCCGTTCAACATCAATCCGGACTTGAAGCATCTCCTCTGGAACGCTGTCCTGACAGGGGAACTTTGCCGCGACCTCCTGTCTCACGGGGGATCCCGCCACTGTTGTGAAGTTGGAAAACTCGCTGAGCGCGCACGTGTACGCCTGGCCCTTCAGCAGAGACAAAATGATCCAGGTGAGCGGGGCCACGGCGGCGCGGCCCACAATGGTCCCCAGCAGAGCGAACGCCGCCGCCGCCGACAGCTTCCTGCACTTTCTGAGCCGCCACTCGGACACCAGGTCCCACGTGCTTTTGTTCATCATCACTCCGATGAGGAAAAAAGCCAACGCCGGGATACCGATAGCGGCCAGGCCGTAGCGGTAGTTCCTCCCGGCCGAGCAGGGGCATTCGAAAGCGAAGACGTGATACGCCGTCTGCCCCGCCACCGTGCCCAGAGCCACCAGACCGTTAAAGATCATCACATCTTTGCTCTTGAAGAAGAGGGACATGAACTTGAAGTTCTCACTGACAAGGGCAAAGGCGGCCATGCTGGGATATTTGTTGTTATTCGGTAGCGTCCGCCTATGAGGGGGACGGGAGGAAAAGGAGGAAAATCCACTGAAATGTCATTCCTGAAAACGGGACGAGCGCTGAGCAAAAACGAGGAAAAGGGTTTTGAACACAGCTTACCTCTTTAGCAAAGTTTGTCTCTCAAAAGACGCGGCTGTGGAAACTTTCTCTGTCCCGGATCCCTGACGCCGAACATGTGACCCGGCCTCAGAAATCCATTCGTTCCTCTTCGGGCGGCAAAGCCGGAGAAACAAATGGAACAAAAATATCCCAAAGCGCAGGAATAGTATCGCAGAAGTTAAAAAATGCCTTCTTTGTGGCGGTCCGGGCACTGACGATGACTCACAGTCAGGAACTGCCCTCTGGTTTCCTCTCTGGTGGATAGAAGGGGAAAAAAATGCATTCAGTAACTGAAAACATATGTTGGTGATCAGTGGGATGTGGCAGAGGAGAGCGAGCGATCGCACGGAAGCAAGGAAAGACTTCAACGGGACTCGTTTGCGATCATGAAAAGGTGGTTAAAGAGCTTCTTGAGGTCGGTAACGTTCGTTCATTCATTCAGTGAAGCTGCTATGCGACGTCGCTGATGCATTCGGCGTCACTTTTCCTTCGTGCTCGTATCTGTGAATCAAAACAAAAATATGGATTCAGTCACGAGAACGACATGGATGAGAGTCACAAAGTTAAACGTGAGGCTGCTTCAAGAATTAAATGAGTCTATATAACCTTTTTCGCCCGTTAAATCCATTATTTTGACTTGCTAGACAAGTTGATATTTACTGATTTCACTTTTGACCTTCTTTAGGGCAAGTCTGGAATGAATACCGCATGCTCTTGGATGTGAATGTTGCTGAAGAATGAGGCAAAACATGACCCCCTATTTGCCTTATTTTTAGAGAAAAACACCCCAGTTTGGACTGAAATGTTGCCCTCTGAGATGCTGGAGAGAATCATAGACTAAAAACATGAACAAAACATTGACTCTGATTCAGAAAAAGCCATGGGTAGAAGAATGTACGCGGCTCAGCCTAAATTTAGCCTCTGAAAATAACATTGAATTTGTGTCTGGATAATCATATTAAGTTGCTGCGGAAAACTTTTGGCGTTAATCCAGCGTTGAGTTTCTCAATTCAATTATATTTTCAATGAAGTATAGAATCCCGACACAACCGTGACAGCGGCATATTTCTCAGATTTGACCGTTCGATAACGAGTTTGATTCTAGAATGCCATTGGACTAGTTATCTAGACTCACACAGTCCAAACGGGCGTTCAGAAGCACTGATCCGTCAGCACAATTTCTGGGAGTTTCTTACGAAGGTTGTGAAGGCAGCTTGAGGCAAACCGTTCACCAGTGGAACAGTGTATATTTGGGCCGACCGTCATTACATGACACCAATCGCTGCAGATTGTTGCTTAAAAGAAAGATCTGTAAATGGATTTACAATCAAATCCGTCTTTTGTCTCCCAGCCTTGGAAAACACCAGGGGTTTTTATAAATTTGGTGTGTCTGGAGCGATGCTGGCCGGCTTATTCACCTGCGGCGTTTCAACGTCACCCCGATCCAACGCCTGCACCAAATCGCTCTTTTCCTTCCCTGTTCAGCAAACCCACTTTGTTCGCGTCTTCCAAGGGAAGGGATGTAGAAACGCATGCCTCGCATGACTGGCATCGAGGCAAGATTATAAGAGAGCCTATGGTGGACGTGTCAAATGTCATTTTGCATGTTTCTGCATGTTACCTGGATGCAAAATCAGCGATTCTGAACTCCAGTGTCCGACAGAGATGATGCTTTATTGATCTGTGTGTTACAGGTCATCTTGAGAAAAGAAAAAAGAACGTAGAACGAGGAGGAGGAAGAGGGAGGACAGCCACCGTAAGGGTGAGGAACATAAGTAAGATAGTGAGACGTCACTACAATAGTGAGACAAGAAGGTGTTGAGTTGAGGAAGGGAGATTTGATACACAAGAAAAGTTTGCAGGTGGAGAAGGAAGGTGGGATGGAGGGGGTTCAAATGGCTTGCATCGTCTGGTCCTTCGATTTGATTGATTGTTTTTTTTTTTTTTTTTTTTTATACGAACAAAAAACAGAGAGATTGTCAAAAAATCACGAGATGGAAATGAGAAGAATTGTGCTATTTTACTGGCCGTCCCGCTCAAAGCAAAGCCACCACTTTGGTGTTCTTCTTCTCCTTCCAGGAGTCACTACCTCCATCCAACCACACCGGTTAACTTCACGTCCTCCTCCTTTCCATGAATCTCTTTGGTCCTCCTCTGGTCCTCCAACCTCAGCATCCTTCACCATCCCTCCTCCGTGAATGTCTATCTCAGTCTGACTTCATCTCCAGAACATCTAACATGCATTGTTCCTCCGATGGACTCCTTCCTAATCCCGTCCACTCTCCTCGCTCCCAAAGAGGACTTCCACGTCTTCATCTCCGTTAAGCCAGACCATTGACCCAAAGTAACCTCCACAACATCCAGCTGCCACGTCAGTGTACTGCTCTGCGCGCTCAAAACTAAACTTTTAATGCATGGACTATGCTTCTCCTGTAGCTAGCATGTAGCTACAGGAGCTACAGATGTAGCTAGCATGAATTAAAACTCTGGAGACACAGAGTAAACCCTAGCCATGAAGTAACCAATCTAAAGTAATCAATAGCAATTTTATTGGAACTCAAGTGACATGGACCTTGGTTACAGCAACAGTCGTGCTAAATCTATAGAGACTATGCTAACAACGTCTAAAAGATTACAGAAACACAGAAACAAAGTACTGTACCTTCAGAAAGGGTTAGAAGTGCGGATTGATAGACGATCACGATGTAAAAGATGAAGTTTAAGGGGTCGATACTGGCAGTTTGAATCCATGAAGTCATGCTAATGTGCTAATGTCAGCTGATTATTCATCAATCCGGCAGCCGCACACACTCCGGTGCATTACACATCAGAATATAGTATCTTCCCATTATACTCTGTCCAGGTCACACACACCGGAGGTCTGTAGGCAACTTTGGTCACGTCCAGTTCGGGCTTATTGAAGTACCACCTGTCAAGCAGCTGGTCCACCTGCTCCTGCTTTGTTATCCCGTGAAGCCTCTCCTCTCCTTCCTCTTCCCATTCGTCTGTTGGGCAGTTCATGAAAGCTGGATGGGGGAGTTGGAGAACGACGTCCCGCCGCATGTTTTCAAAGAACTGCACGATACATTTGCGGGCAAAGTCTCGAGCGTGTAGGACGCAGGTTTCGTCGAAGAGTTTTTGCTCCACGTCGAGGTAGTTGCTCCAGTAGCGTGTCTGCAGGAAAGTGGCGTGGTCGTCGAAACAGGGCTTAATAACGCGTCCGAGTGCGCCCAATACGATGAGGAAGAGGAGGATGGACCAGCCAATCGCCTGAGGAGGAAGCCGAGGGTCAGGTTGCAAAGACAACAAAAGTCAGCTGACACTTGATGAAGCTACTGAAAGGGGTCAACATGGAAGTGGAGTCAGTCAACAGACACATAATGCCTCCGTACACCTACGCATGGAGGGTGTGTGTGTGTGTGTGTGTGTGTGTGTGTGTGTGTTCACAAAAAGAGCACCGCTTTGACGTATCTTAATGTGAAATATGGTTACGCGGCACCAGATCAGGTGACCGGACAGATTATTCGTTATCAATCACGCTCCCTGTTATTAGAGACTTTACAGTGTCGCTCACTTTGTTATTATCAGCGAAATTTGCTTTCAAATTTAAATGTCATTAATTTTCTATATGTTTCTTATTCGGCGCTCAGGGTGGGTTCGAGGGTGAGTCCATCCCAGCTGTCGCAGGGCGACAGGGCTCGTTCTGGATCAACTAAGCCAACGACTACGCTAGCTTCTAGCTGGTTAAAGTTAATAATTAAAACGACGGTGTGCACAATGGAACTGAAAAACACAAATAAATTAAACAAAGAATTCAACTATGATTTTATATTGAGCACCTCTGCTCTTTACTGGGTGAAGAAAGACACGGACACGGTGTATCTATGCCTCATAGGAACCCGATCGAGGTATCCGTGCACTTACTTACTTGTGAATAGCATCGGACGTAGCGAGAGACGGCTTTACGGAAAGAGCTATTCCTGAAGACGACATCCTCTTTGCAGGGCACTTTGGCCATGATTTTGATCAACTCCAGTCCCGTGTCGTTGGGAAAACCTAAGTGAGATGGCAAACGTGAGTGACACCGCTACCGTTTCTAAAATACTGGCTACATTTGCATTTCTTTTTCAACCGGAAGGACCTGAGAAGAGAGCGGGATCAACGGTGACACTGAAGGCACAGATAAAGATCTTGCCGTCCAGCAAGGTGACCAGAATCCACACCATGGGGGCCAGCAGGGCTCGATGGACCATGGCGGAGAACATGTACCTGGCGGATGCAGAGGTCGTTATTTGTTTGCCGACGACACCCCGTCGTGCGCTCTCAGGCATACTGACCTCGGAAACCGCCTCGCATTGAACAGAACACAGAGCCAAGACAAATCGGATAAGAGATAAATAATCGGCACTCCATTAAAGGTGACCTCATGTTTAGCTTGATGATAGCCAAATATGAATTTTGAGGCTTTTAAGACTTTTGAAGGCTTCCAATAGCTTCCAAAGTTCAGAAAACAATAAAAAAGCCAAAGCACTTTGGCTTTTTTTTTGAACATTTATTAGAACAGGTTCCTTAACAGAGTCACACACATTCTTACAAAACCTCATAACAAGATACACATTATACAATATTCTTTATGGGTCACTTATTTCCTCACGAGCAAGCGAAAAATAAAATAAAACTAAAAAAAGAAAAAAAAAAAACAAAAAAAAAAACAAAACACAAAAACAAAAACATCTAACTCAGTCAAATAGAGATAATATCTTCAACTCTCCAAATATTTTTTAATGGGTGCCCATTTGTCAAGATATAGGTCTGTCTGAAGTCGTAAGTTTGCTGTTATGAGTTCCATGCAGTTTCCATCCTTAAGCCTCTGACGCCGCTGGTCCAGGGTAGGTGGGTGGGGTTTGAGCCAGTTTACTTGGATCATTTTATGTGCAATTAATAGAAGAACTCCAAGCGAAAACACCTGTTTTTTCCTTAAATCGCTTGTTGATGCTGTACCCATAATAGATTGCTGTGGATCAATTGGTCTGTTTAATTTTAAAATCTCACTTATTTGTTTTTTTACCTCTTCCCAGAGGTAAGCACTTTGGCTTTTTTATTGTTGATCATGCGGATAGTTAGAAGACAAGGCGAGCTTGGACTTACTTGACCACCGCAGGATTTTTGGATCTTTCCCCCGCAGGCCTCGACCACTCATCCATCATCACCCCTGTGTGTCTGTTGACCAGGATCCCCAGGAAGAAGAGGACGATGGGCGGAACGACCATCACCCCCAGGGAGTACAGCTTATTGTACTGAGGGAGACACGGGCAGTTGAAATCGAAGCTGGTGTAGAGCTTGACGCTGACCAGGGCCAAGATGATGCAGATTCCATTGGAGATTGACTCCGAGTTGGACTGGAAGTACTGAAGGACCAGCCTGAGACGCTCCATCGCGACCGGATAACGACGGTTTCTTTCAAGAAGAAAGCCTCATATCCGCAGTTTGGCGGCTCCCCTGCGCAGGCCGAGTGAAAGTCCTGGCTGCGGTGAAACAGGGAGGAGCTTCCATGCATGAATACACCTGTGCAGGTGCGGCAGCCGCAACACACCTCGCTCTTCACGTCACGCCAAAGCCTTACATAGGGAAATGTAGCAGAGTTTTGTCTTCTTCTCCCTCCAAACCTGCTCTCACAAGAAATCCCTCCAGATACATGGCTGCTTCAAATAGAATGTTAGTACCGTTGACCCATTGAAACTGAAGGGTATGTATGTACACTGCTCAAAAAAATAAAGGGAACACTTAAAAAACACATCCTCGATCTAAATGAATGAAATATTCTTATGAAATACTTTGCTCTTTACACAGTTGAATGTGCTGACAACAAAATCACACCAAAATGATCCATGGAAATCAATTGTATCAACCCATGGAGGTCTGATTAGGAATCACACTCCAAATGAAAGTGTAAAAACAAACTCCAGGCTGATCCAACTTTGATGTAATGTCCTTAAAACAAGTCCAAATGAATCTGTGTTGCTTCCTGAGTGGACACTATGATTTCACACAAGTGGGATTGACTTGGAGTTACATTGTGTTGTTCAAGTGTTCCCTTTATTTTTTTGAGCAGTATATTTATGTATGTACACGTGTTGGCATTTATGTCTAGATAGATAAATCCATGACCTAATGTTTCAATCGGGGGAAATCTAATAATTTAATTTAAATCAATGTATGTATGCAGATACATGTATTTTCTATTTATGTATGTATCAGCACTCATCATGCACTCAACCTTGCACACCAAGCTGCACTCAAATTTCTTTTTCACATCTTTTCCTCATCTCTCTCTGCTTCTGAACATGCCCTCCTCCTCTTCTTCTTCTACAAAAATATAATATTATTATATTACATTATATTATATTATATCCTATTTATGAAGGTAGTTGACTCGCTGTGGCGACCCCTGACGGGAAAAGCCGAAAGAAGAAGAAGAAGAAGAAGATTATATTATATCATATTACATTATATTGTAGCATTTTAGTCAGGGAAAAAGCCGGGCGACGGTAAAACGTGTTTTTAATGATCGACAGCTGTTGCTGGCCACAGCCACACCACACGGGCCTGCTATACAACGACCTGTTCACACTCAATTCCAGGTAAAAGATAAAACACAGACTTCATCGCAGCCCAAACCACACCCACATCATTCCTAGCAACCCCAAACAGAAAACAAACATCAACATAAACCCCAACATTTGCTACAATATTATATTATACCATGCTATATTATTTATTCATAGTGATAACATAAAATAAATATGTATATTTGTCCACTGATATATGATGATGTATGGACTAGAAACTGTTCCAATGACCAAAAGACAGCAGGCAGAACTAGAGGTTGCAGAGATGAAGATGTGGAGGTTCTCTTTGGGAGTGACCAGGATGGAGAGGATCAGGAATGAGTCTATCAGAGGAACGGCACATGTTAGATGTTTTGGAGAGAAGGTCAGAGAAGCCAGACTGAGATGGTTGGGTCACGTATTGGTGGACGGATGCTGGACTTGGAGCTGCCAGGCAGGAGGTCTGGAGGAAGACCAAAGAGAAGGTTTATGGACGTCGTGAGAGAAGATATGAAGGTAGTTGGTGTGAGAGAGGAGGATCCAGAGAATAGGGTTAGATGGAGAAAGTTGACTCGCTGTGGCGACACCTGAAGGGAAAAGCCGAAAGAAGAAGAAGATCTGTGGTAGAAATGTATTTTCCACATGATTCCAATCATTTTTAAAAAATCCTTTCGTAAAAGTGGCTGAATGATCGCATTTCTCGGTCAAATGCAGGCGGCAGAGCCGAGATGCAGCCCAGAGCCAGGCCAGGTTGAGGCATGCAGTACCGTGCCTCGCCGGCAGGGGGCGCTCTAGAGCTTGGCGGCCTGTTGCAACTGCCTTCTTTCTCTGGTGAAAGCGATGGACGCTCGGCTAGCTAAAGTTAGCAAGTCAAGGCGCCGGTTTTGCTTACCCTGTCAAACACGCAAGATTCTTCGGTTTTTCAGCTCAAGGGTGATTTTTTTTTTTTTACTGCTCACGAACAGGAAGGATTGTAAATCTCCCGGAAAGTTTTCTGTCTGTTTTATTTTGGCCCCGAGGAATGTATCACAGAATGTTCCAGAAGCGATGGAGTTGCTAGTTTGATCTCAGTGTGGCGGCTACATCGTCTCCAGAAGAGAGGACGTCCCTCTCTGCTTGAAAAATATCTTTACATATTTATATATCGATATAAATATCGATATATAAATATGTATTTATATACTCATCCGACGGACAAATGTCGACTTTCTTCTTTGGCTGGTGTCCTTGTTGAAGTTGAGAGACATTTAAAACCGAAATGGCTTAAGGACTTCTGCAACAAAATAACAGCGTTTTTTTCGCGGAGAAGGAGCGATGCTTGGACTTGGTGGATAAACAAAGGTAAGACCCGAACTATTTTTCAGGTTTTTAAAAAATTATATCGATGAAATAAAATCTTTAAACATATCAAGTATTTGGAAAAAAAACGGGGGGGGGGGGGGGGGGGCGAACTGTTGTCTTGTTTTTCTCATTATCCTCTTGATGAGCAACCTGTATTGAAATTGATGAATGCGCCAGAAACTATTTTTTTTTAAAAACAGCTAAATAAGTAACAGACTCAAAATTGAAATTGTATTGTTCACCCCTTTATACTTTAATATGCTTTGAATGAGTACGAATTGTAAGAAGTGTTCATTGTGGGCCAAATATGTTCCTATGGATGTATTTGTGTATGTGAGAGCGTGACAGAAACTTTGTCAATAATGTTAATATGCATGCAGCCGACCAGATAGCAAATAAGATACTGTTTTTATGCTGTTTTAACTACATGTATATCATGTATATATATCACACACCACTGGTATGCATCTATGTATGCATACATGTATGTATGCTGTATGCATGCGTGCATGTATGTTCGTATGTATCAATGTATAGATGTCTGAAGAACATCCTGAATGGATTAGATTTTTTGAAAAATATCAAGAATTTCTAGTAGCCATTAAAACGTAATTGGATTTTTTTATTTTCATATTTGTGTTAGTAAATTCAAATAAAAGTAGCCTACCATAGTTCCATCAAATGAAAATTTCAGTTCTTTTTCTCATTCCATGGGCATGTAGAAAAACAAAAACAAATAAGGTTTATTGTGTGTATAATTGCTTTATCTGCATGTGTTTTCCCGTAAAATGACAGAAAATTGTAATCAATGCCCGTCACTGTTTCGCACGCACCAACACAATGTTCTTCATCTTCGGGTTTACCGACAAACATGTCTGGCATATTCAATATTATTCATGTCAAAGAGGTTTTCTCCTTCTTCTCTAATATGCTCAGCATCTTTCAGCTCAGTAAAATCCATTTGCTCATTTGAAGTCCCAGAGAAGATAAAATTGAACAGCACTGTCTTCGAAATCAAGAAATTATAAATCATCCAAGAGTTTTTAACACAAGAATGATAATATTCAAACTCTTAATCTGGTTATCAAGCCTTTTGGGTCAGCATGTGTGTATATGTGTTCTCTCTTGATGAAATACTTTTTATACCTACCACAAGCCACAAACGTGAATAGTCTCTCCAAAATGAGCATCTTTGGAATAAGAACGTCCTAGTTTTAAAGGGCGCAGTATTACTTTTGTCCAGAAGGTGTCAGCCTTGTAGAACTATCGCACACCAGGATAAGCTACAACTAGGACATACATCTCTATTCTTAAATATTTGGTGTTTATTTTTAGAAATAGTTAAATATGATTGGTTGATTCTCAAGGTTAATAGACTAACTTATTATGTTTTTATCTTTATTTTGAAATATAGTCAGACTGTTATTTGCCCTCAGTTCGGGGGTGGAGGACTCCCACAATATTAAAAGTAGAAATGGGAATAATAGTGATGACTCTCATTATTATATTTTTGCATTTGGAATTTCTCAATTTATTTAATTTTACAATGTGGTGCTCTTAATTTATTTTGGTTTTGAATGAACTATTTTCTCTAATGTATTATTTGTGTATTGAGGATAAACCCCTTTTATCAGGGCCACTCAAGGCTGATGGGGCTGCAGATAATCCTCTTGATAGATCATCGAGCATTTGTACGCTATTTTCTTGGCAAATTGTTGACGTTAGCCGATGAAGTATGAGAAAGCGGAAAACGATGTCCATTCAGTGTTTACTGAACAATGGTGTTGTCAGAGATCCACAACCCAAGAATAAGATATTCAACCTGAAGTCAGAGAAAGATCAGTTATATTCCAATTTTCATAGTAGACGTTTTACCCATGTCAGTATCTCATCACTTTAGCAACTGGTACTTCCTCAATAACTTTATTTCTCCAATGTAAAAACAAACTGGGCTGCACAACCCTAACCAGCCACATGGGGACAGCAGAAGCTTAATACAGACACTTCACCCCTCAGCAGCAGCAGCAGCAGCCTCCATATGATAAAGCGCTATGTGTGTGTGTGTTTGTGTGTAAAAGAGTCTTTAAGTTCATCTTGGTTATACCTTTGATTGCCGCTGTCCGAGTAGCAAATAGAAAATAAAATTTTCTGCAGTTCCAAGATGCTCTTGTGCAACTGTTTAATTGACACAAATATTTACCCTTTGTCTTGTCAGCAGACAACAGCTTTTAACATCATGAGCACAAATAAGACTTCCTAATTGTAATAGATACTTCTTCTCCCTCTAACTCACACATGCATCCCCCATATTTTAATGTGGCAGCTAATGTTTGTGCCTCGCTGAGAATTGGTGACAATCAAAAGCAAATGTCCTGATCTTTTACAAATAATGCAAGTGTTATTTATAGCTAATGTGTATGTGTGTGTTTGTACAGTTATGATGCAGACAAAAATGAACTGGATCATCTATAAATGGAGGCTGAAATTTTTTATAATTTAACTTTTGTAGATGGTACTAAAATAAACTGATAAACAAAGGCCGTTTTCAAAATAGAATATTCTTAAGGCATTAGAATGGTTCACATGTTTATCTTTATTTTTATCTTTTTATAACTTGGTCTTTTCAACTCTGTCTCCTGAAGTAAAGAAACAACAAACCTTAAAAGTATCATATCATATAACTTTGAATATGCTATAAAAAAGTAAAAGAAAAAAATCTCTCTGATTCCGATCAAATCGCTGGGACAAAAGAACAATTTTCAGATCTGAGGACCGCGCAAACATTTATACTGAGAATAACTTTTTAGTCATTAAAGGATCTCTTGTATCCAGCGGCTCAAACTGTCACATGACAAACATTGGCATTTTCATATGTCCCTGAACTTCCTGAGGTAGATGAAGGGGATGATGATCGGGGGATTTCATGTGGCCATCGCTGATCAGACACATTAGGGCATGTTTGCACACGGCATTGCATTGCAGTCATTTTGATTCTACTAGAAGTAAATACTAGTAGGGAACGCAATCAAGAAGTACATCTGGCTATGGAAGTGTATCATCGTGGTACTTTCTAAAGGTCCCCTCTGTTATGTTGATTCACACCTGAAGGCAACGTCTCTCCAACATTATTATAACTGTGTTTTCGTGATAAGAGTAATTGCTGAAAATGAGTGTACAGACAACATTGTGAAGTTTGTGGAGCAATTCAAATTCTGATTCAAGATTGGGCGAACATCTATTCCATTATTTTATCACAATGATGATGAGCGTGACCTCTTTGGTTGGAGGTCGATCGTTGCTAAATCACTCGTGGAGTTTTTCTCCTCTAAACTGGGAGACCAAAGAAAACACGTGTGAATCACAGACACATTAAAATGTTAATTAGAGTCCCCGAAGCTGTTATTTTCACATTAGCAATAGTTACTTAGATCATAAAGACAAATTATCCTGATGAAAAGCAGGAATATGAGCCAGCCCCTGGGAACTTTTTGCCGTCATAACTAATTGCATACCTTTATTGAAAGATGTCAGTCAAGGGTTCAGCAACAAGAGGCACTTAGAACTCATATGGTTTGTTTTATCGCACCTGCTGGAATGGATTTTTCTTTTGAAAGTGTTGAAAGTTAATGAAGCTCCAAGGGCGTCTTCCACTAAGCGGGAGCGTAGTGAAAACGATGCGCTCCACTTTCCCCACTCAGCTAATGGTTGGGCTCGCGCCGAGTTTAACCGGCGAAGTAAGACAAACCGTAGCATCCTGATTGTCGAAACAAAACGTCCTTGTTGTTTCAGTCCCCATCCTCACACAAGAAGACGGGAAGCTTGAGAAGCTCTGAGCTACGCATCCGATAGCTGGCGGCCTTTTAGCAAACCCAGGACAGAAACCGAAACCATCTCTTGTCTGAATTATGGTGCCAACAATTCAAACCCACAAAATCTCAGTTCTGGGTAATTATTATGAACACTTTATTTATTTATGTATTTATTTATTATTTGCCACTGTCATCAGATTTTCATATTATAATTCACAGGGTAATTTTTGATCATATTTTATCCTGAATCAACTCCCTGTTCAACATATGACTATTTTTTGTGTTTCCTTAAAAAACTTGAATATAAGTTTGGCAATTTTCTTAAGAAGGTGCCAATGTTATTAATAATAACAACAGTAATAATAAAAATGTTGATGTGATTATTTTAACCAAATAATAGTCATAGTTATAGTTGTAGTAAATATTAATAAATACAAAACAAAAACAATAATACTTATAACAATAACAATTATTATAATGCTAATGATGATAATAATAGCATCATATCATTGCTAATATTTTTAATAGCAATATTAATCACAAAAAACGTAAACACCAAAAGTGTACTGGCATATTTTTGAAAGAATAATCAAATATGCCAAATTCTCAGAGATTTCCTCAGAAATGCAGTAATGAAGAACTACACTGCATTCCTGGATGTTTTTTGTAACAGCATAAACATATCGTGCTTTTAATTATATTTTTTGATTTCCCAAGAGAAATGTGTGTTCTGAAACCAGGTATGCAGCAGATATCATAAATTAATTATAAATGTATGTGCAAAAAAATGTTTCTGAGGTAATACCTCCTGGCAAATGTAAAAAAATATTGATACTCAACAAGGCACATTTTAACCACCTTGCATATGGAAGTACCTTAGCATTTAGCATTAGAACATTTCCCCTGTCCTTCCCTGGATTTCTCAGCTGAAACTTGGATGCAAACTCACTGGCGCAAATCCACGCAAAAACCTCTCACCTTCATAAACAAACCCCGGTGATCACATGAGCGCAACATGTGCTTGAGCTCACAGCCTCGACCAGGGGGGCCAATAATCTTTAGCTCCGCGATGCTGAGGTCACGTGATATGACGGTGGTCGGAGGGAACAAGATCAGACTCATCTCTTTTTAACCCCTTCCCCTCTCAAGTTGCGCTGTTCGATCCCAGGACTTTGTAACCATGGTCCATGTGGATGCTCTCAAGAAGTCTCTGCATCGCTATGGCTTCTGTAACAATTGTACAGATGCATAGAGTATGGAACGTATCTCGAGGTTGTCGCGCGGCTTAGCATCGCACCCACTATGATATCAGGCGTGTCAGCAGTGTATTGGTTCATGGGCTAATGTGCTGTTTAAAGTCAGAACTTGTCTTTAACATTTACACTTCCAAGTCTTATGTGACTCAAAAGGTATCGATCACCATGCGGGTTGGTTTCCTCTCTCGACATCACGCACGTTCACTGCAGTATGACCATAGCATGCGAGGCCTTGGTCGCCATCATATAATCAATTGAAAATAAGAGCATACGAGTATTGCATTCCAGTATGGTTGCTAATACTCGCTCATATTGAACGTCTTTGTTTGAATGGAAAAGACTTTTTTAGAAATTAACAACGTGCGCGTTGCCCATTCATTTGTACCTTCAATACAATGGCACTTTGTCCATTATTTCTACTGTCACAGAAATATGGGTACAAGAATAAAGACACGTGCACACACGAATATTAAGAATATAGGCGTATCATTGCAATCCTGTTGAGAGTTTCAAGTTTTCACATCAGAGATAAAGTTGTGATTTTATGTGCAGTAATTAGATGGGGAAGAGAAGATTAACATTAGCACTTCACTTTTGGGGACCGTTAATGTTGACCTGAGCCATTCAGCAATATCAAGCTCCTTGTTCTTGGCCATGGATGGGTGAAACAATTGGACAAAACTATGATATCGTCAAATCCCAATCATGTATTCACGCTCCCGTTTTTACTTAAGTACCCATTGTTATGATGTAATTTACTCAGAATTACATCGCAGTCACACCCTTTCCTGAATTCCCCGGACGTTCCTTCCCTCCCTGTATCCAGGCCCCTGGTGACGCGTTTCATAAGTGTGGCAATGTGACGGTGTTTCTGCCGCTCGCCGGAGCAACTCCTTCTTGCGGCTTGACGGTGCAGTGCAGATGGAGCTGCAGACCCGCTGGGAGGAATGCTGCAAATTTATTTGAAGCCCTTAATACTGTAAAAGTGTTTTGACCCCCCGCGACCCGACGCAAGCGCACCATATGGGCACGAGTTTACAGCTGAAAATACTTCAATTAACTATTTTCAGCAACACCAACAGCGACTATCTATTCTAGGAAATTACAGAGCTTTCAAAAAGAGCCACTCTTAAAGGTTTACACTGTTTGGTGGAAAGAGAGCGAGGGGGCCCAATGACAGCGCGGGGTCCCCATTCCCAATGCGCTGCTTTCTTTCAAGTTACTGCTAAACAGCTCCCAGCAGGAATAATCTGCAGCAATTCTTTATCCAGCCAATACAGATAAGGTGAGGTTAAACAGAGAGCGGCACAGCTGCTGAGTCAAGCCTGTTGTGTTTTTCCAACACTCCCAAAAGATTTGCCCCGATAAATATATAAATAAGTATATTTAAAAAAAAAAAAAAAGGAAAGAAAACAGAAAACAGTGTTTTGACAAAGGGTGGACTGAGTGGTGTGTGTGTGTGTGGTGTGTGAGAGAGAGAGAGAGAAGAAAAATGATTTGTTTTCAAAAGCGTTTATGGCACTCGCCATTGTTCCCCCCCAGGCTTTAGTCTCCATGCTCGCTGCTCACTGTAGCTCTGATACAAAGAACTGCTCAAATTACACCTGTGACAATTACTATAGCAAGGCGCTGTCTGCAGGACAAAGGAGTGTCATCTAAAACTACTCGCAGGGGAGAATGTACAGAAAAATGAATTATGTCGCCGGCTTTGATGCAGGTGGTAGTCTGTCTGGCATGTCACGCTTAAAACACTGTATTGTACACCGAGCTGTCTGAACGACGACAATAAACACACACACACACGTATGTGGTCCCCGAGCTGTACATTAGTACGCACTTGTTCCTGCACAGAGGCAGTTTCCTTTGTTCAACGTCAGAACGTTAGCGCGTGCCGGGAAAACATCTGGAGAGAAGAGCCTCCGTTTCTAGTTAATGTCAGAAAGGGGGCATTATATTTCAGACTCAAGTTGATATCAGGTCAACATTAGTCTAGCATCGGTCAAAGTTATTATGATGATTATTATTTATTGATATTATTACATTATGATCATCATCATTAGTATTGTAGTCATCTTCATCATCGTCATCATCATCATCGTTGTTGCTTTTAGTATCATCATCATCATCATTATTATCATTGCTATAATTTTTTATTGGCATCAGCATCTTCATCAGTATTATTATTGTAATTGTTATCACTGTTATCATTATCAATATTAATTTCACCATCATCATCATCATCATCATCATCATCATCATCAGTCTTATTCTTCTTATTATTATCACTATTCTTATCATCATCAACATCATTATCATATTATTATTTATTATAATTGTTGTTATTGTCATTGCTGCTGTTGCTCGTGTTCTGTAATTACCATTTCTTTCTGTAGCTTGGCATTCGAAGTGCATCCTTTTGTCCATCATCCTTGGATCCCCTTCTGTTATGCCGCACAACAGCACGGTAATCTTTTTTTCTTATGTTTATTTATTTTGCCATCTATTTCTTCCTCTTCTTCCACCCTCCCGGTTGCCCTCTTGCTCCTCACAGTCCCGACATCACTCAGGCACAGTGCGTACAGAGAGGTGTTGTGGCTACCAGGGGTCAGAACCACAGGGGGATTCCACTCCGTCCTGTTATTGCTCGAAACATAATTACCCCCCATCCCTGCCAGAAAAGGTTGTGCAGCACATTAAGTAAACGAGATAAACTTACTCAGGTGGCCCTGACCAGGCTGCCCGACTCCGACATCCAGTTGTTTTCACCAGCAGGGGATGCTGTAGAAAAATAACAAACATTTAGATCCCACATAAAGTAAAACGCATACAGTGCGCCTCTTGGCCCTAAAAATAATCAGACACCTGACAGATTTGACAGTTTAAAACACAATTTCCAGTCAATGTGGCCGCATATGGTGTCATGAATTCAGTGAAAAGAAGAAGAATAGTATAAGAATCCTGTTGGTGGGACATGAAACCATATCTCAGTTTTCTGTCCTAGTTTTACTAGAATTTGGGGAACATAATACGTGGCGAACGCCGATGACAAGTGCAGATACCAGATTTGTGGTACAAATAATTAAAAAAAAAAAAAAAAAAAAAAGACTCATTTTATATCTTGGTCCTGTGTACAGGAATACACACTCTCCAGGTCATTTACTGTGAAAGATGTAAGAATAATACAATAACACACCACTACAATTTTGCATCTTTTGCTTTGTTGTAGAAGACAAGTGGACACGCTTGTTTGTGTTATATTGAAGAACCTCCATTCAGCCCTAAAAAATCCAAATGAATTCCCTAAAAGTTGAAGATTTTAAATGGAGTAATAATAATACAATAACACAACACTATGCTGTCGTATCCTTGGTTTTGTTTTGATGGACAAGTGAACGCACATGTATGTGTTGTATTTGATACCTCCGTTAAACCCTTTAGACTAGCAGAGAATTCTAGAGGTCCGGCTTCAAATATCCATGGAGCTCCATGTTTCATATTGGAGTTTTAGTCAGCGTTGTTTCCAAACAGGTTTTTAAGGCCGACCAATTGAATACACAACCGGGGGAAATGTTCAAAACAACTGTAATCAAACAGCCTCCGAGAATATTTGATTGTGATTGGCTGCGATGTGGGATTGAACTAATAGTGTTGTATATATTCATCTATTCATCCGTCCATCCATTCATCTGTCTCTGTTATTCATTCGTCTGTTCATTTTCGATACTGCTGGAGCCTATCTCAGCTGTATTTCGGCGAGATTCACCCTGGCCTGGCCGCCAGTCCACCGCAGGGCCACGTGCAGAGACAAACAACTCTCATTTCCACCTCATATAGAGATGTACAACTACTCATCCTCTCATCACACCTCTGGAAAATGTATGAATGAACGTCCTGTGGGAGGAAACCACAGAACCCCTAGCAAACCCACACAGACACGGGGAGAACAAGCAAACTCCACACAGAAAGGCCAAATGAATTCAAGTGGATGCGCTCTAGCCAGGTCTCAAGACCAAAGATGTTATTTTATCACATGGGATGTTCGGGTGCTGGTGTAGATGTGACCCAGATCCTGGTCCGGCTCGGTTATCGCAGCAGTATTGATAATGCGCATACCGTGAAAATAATGAAGTGTAAAAGAGACAACCAAGCGTGTGAAAGCTACTTGGTCAGGGGGAAAATGTTGTTAAAGATGCAGAAAGAAGTTCACTCTGTTGTCAAAACAGCCAGGGATGGAGGTGAAGCAAGTCAGATCAGGAATTCAGCAAACAGAGTCCGACGTAAAACGCCGCTCCTCGATACAGCCTCGACTCATTGTGTCATTTGCTTTCTGTCACAGTTTGCTTCCACGCCGGAGCTGCTGCATTATGTTGGGAGTAAGCGTTCTGAAAAAGTTTATATTATGGGACGCTTGCTTTGAGTAAAGTGTTTAAAGACATTTCTGACATTGAAAAACCCAGCAGCTGAAAGGATTACATGTCACTCACTCCATGTGATTCTTACAAGGTAGAATTGGGATGTGTGTGTTGGGCGTGGGGTTGTGTTTTCTGTGCATGCACCTCTGGGAAAAAGACTTCCCGATAGAGAACCTTCAAGTTGCATTTCTTCCTCTGGTGGTTGAACTCTGGCGGGTATCTATCATCTGTCATCTATCATTTGTCAGGAAGCAGAGCCTGAGTTTTAAGGATCAATAAGAAAGAGAACGAAAGAAACAAACAAACCCTTAATAACTTAGAACGATGCAATTAATGGCGACACCGCGTGCATAGCTAACATAATGTGGCCTAACTATTGACTTGTGTCAATAGTTACCATTCATTTGTCCAATTATGCATTCATTCGTTCATTATCTACACCGCTTATTCTGCACTGAGTGGGGCCAGAGCCTATCTGAGCTGTCTGAGCTGGGCGAGAGGTGGGGGTCACCCTGGTCCGGTCGCCAGTCAATCCCAGGGTCACGAATATATACATCCAACAAATCACTCACTCATTGACTCGTGTCAAACCGACTTACAACCATTCACTCTCTCATTTGCACATAATATAGAATTATACAGCCGTTCACTAAATTCACACATCATATTGAGACAACAGTTCAGCCTCTCATTCACTGTAGAGCTGGAAGTAGTGATGCAGAATTCCAACAAGGAACCTGTCTTTGCGGCAAAGAGGATGGTAATCAGGATGTGTGAGAACAGAACGGATACTGTAGCCAGCAGTGAAAAATATTCTTGCGTACGCAACGTAGCAGGATGTAGTAGATGTGTAAGATGTGTAAGACGCAGCTGTGTGAATGCGGCTGATGTGGGATACAACCTTGTCTCTGATCCACTTCCATTGAACTCAAGGGCGCTTTGGCATCGGCCTTCGTCCCCCCACCCCCCATCACCCATGGATCCGCGGGGGAGGGAATACAGATACTCCTTTATTTGTAGTTACTCTGGTGCTGAGCGTCCTTCCACGCACAAACACACACAGAAAGGAAAAAAAAAAAAACATAGCTTAGCGCCAGTCAAACAATCAAATGAACCGCTTGTGAATCCCACCATTATTATAGTCATCATTACAACACAACACAAGGCTTTGGCGATATCCTTTGAAACGCCAAACTGTCTGTGTGTGTGTGTTTGGTTTTCATTATTTTCAAAAACAGCAGTTGATTTATCTTATCTTCTCTGATCCCTGAGTGGCGGGGTCAGGAATCCGCTCACACCTGGGGGACAGAAGGGCTGTGGCCACGATTTCACCCTTATTCATGTCAAGTGGAAAACATCGGGATTTATTTATAATCTCCCATCTGTGGCGCATCCCCAGTTAACAGCGCATATAGAAGTACGCTCATCGCGCTGCTATTTCTCGACCCTAATTGCTGCAGATTGCTATTTTATACTCCGTGCTGGAGCTCTCATGTTGGCCTGTGCGAGGTGGGTTGTTGTTGCAGGGCGCCAGCCTCGCCGAGCCTTGATGTCTCGAGGGACAACACGGCGACGGAGGATGAATGGCGACATTCAGAGGCCCGCTTTGCACTTACAAATGCGGTGATTATGCTCCGCGGTAAGAGAGCAAGCCGTTCTTGAACCCTCCGTATGGAGAGCTTGTCTATCTCGGTAGCTCGAGAAAAAAAATGTTGAAATATTCATTTAGGCCCCCGGAGCTCCCCCCAACCCCTTTCCGAAAGACGAAAAATATCCGGAGCTTAATAAATATTGAGTGCTTGTAGTTAATGAGGATGTTGTGAAAACAAACTTTGTGACCAATTAAATCCTGTCCGAGCGGTCGACGTCTGCGTGGCGGCCTTTACTCTGAACACTTCTGACAACTGAGCTAATAATTGGGTTTAATTGAGTGTGTGTCGGTTTCTGCTCCTCCGGCCAGATCATTTGTTCTCTGTTAAAACTGTTTTCTGGAGCAACAGCTCCCAACTTTTTACCGATTATATGTGATTTTTTGATGAATCGTAAAAAGAGACCCGCTCAGGGCAACATGTACATTTGGAGAATTAAAAAAAAAACGCAATTTAGCGATCTATGGATAACATGTTCTCGTATGTCTCCTCACGGCCAGAAGATCCCTGGTTCGATTCCGACAGGGGGGCCCTTCTGTGTGGAATCTCCACGCTCTCCCCGTATCTGTGTAGGTTTCGTCTAATTCTAAAATAAAACCTCTGGTTTAGAAAAACGCTGATTCAAAATTTCCACATTGTTCTACTGAATGCCAGCCGTCAATTCTTCATGTCCCAAATGCGTGGAACCATGTATAATGCACCAGCATGCTGTAGTTCACACTGCAAACAGCAGAGGGTGCCAATGTCCTGCAAAACTACAGAATGATCTTTTAAACAAAAAGAACCTTCGAATAAGATTAAAAAAAATGCTATTTCATAACACTTGTTATTCATTTTATCTTATGAAATACAGTAGATTTTATTGATATAGTACTCAATAGTTAATGCCCTCAAATGCTTGTATGTCTAAATAGAAAGACTTTACATTACATTAAATAGTTAAATATGAAATTATTCAGCATTTGGACTTCTCCAGACCGGGAAGAACTCGGGAACTTGGGAAGTACCAAGTAGCCTCGTACATCTCCAGTCCTGTGCCCCCCCTCATAGTACAGTACATAATCATGTACTGGGCTAATCCCTGTGTTTATGTAACCCTACACTGCCCACCCAGAAATATGTCCAGACACGTGTGTGTGCATACATGCACACGTACACATGTATATGCTTACACATGTACATGTATATTCACACTTATGCACATACAGTCTATACTGTATGTGTGTGTGTGTGTATGTGTACAAATGGTCTGAATTTGACTTCCAACGTATCACAGTACCTCAGATTTCCACAGCAGCTCCAGTGTGGCAACAGCAGTGGAACCACACTTGATAATCTAAATGCCATTCCAAAACCCGAAAAGCTGAATCCAACCTCAGCTCTGCGGTCTGTTTGTGCGCGCATGTTTGGCTCAAATGTCACCCATGCGCTCTCATTTTGGTTCATATTCGGCCTTGAGTGCATTCACTCAGGTAAGTGTGTCCACGGGTCCGGCTTTTATTACACGCCCGACTCAAAAAGTCAAGCCACAGCGTGTCCGGCCCACACAGCTCTCACACACCACATCTGAGCCGCTGTTCCAGACCAGACTTTAGCGTTCAGCCGTCGTGTTATTGTTCTCGTTAGAACTGTTTGTGCTGTTTCCTAAAACGTCCCCGCTCACTATTTTGTACACTGTGCACACAAAGGTGCTCGCACTTTGGTTTCACGGGAGGAACCCACACCAACTCCACAGCGCGCTTTCTTTGAGTTTAGCTCAGTCATTAACAGCCGTTTACATTTAGATATTTTCAGTGAGCACGTGTGCGGTCGAGTACGGAAACATCTATGCGCTAATCGACAGTCCCGAGTTCCTCCTCACTGATCGCGTGCTCCCTCTGCCCATCCAAGGCCTCCCCAACAGGGTGGGCACAGCTAGACCATTCTGCCAGTTCAACCTGGTCTCACAGGTAGCTTCAGATTTTCAAGGAGAGCTGACAAAAAAAAAAAAAAAACAATCCCTTTGAGGTAAATGGCTGAACCAACAATTGGTCAGACTCGAGTAAAACACGACGTAGTGGTGACATTAAGAAGGCGTAAAAGACGACATGCTGCCACTCAACGCCACCTGAACTCCAGCGCTTGTCTTTATTTTCCCTACAAAGCTTTAAGAGCTTATTTTTGTTTCACTGGTGAAAGCAGAGCTAACCATTTGGCTGCAGCCGCAGCGGCGAATTCAAACTGTGTTTCCGCGGATTCGTCACAGTACGCTTAACTTTTCCAAAACACCGAAGGCTGTATTTATTGTTCGGATCCATCCGCCCTTCATTCATTGTCTATACCGCTTATCCCGCAGTCAGGGAGCCTATCTCAGCTGTCATTGGGCAAAAGACGGGGTTCACCCAGAACCGGTCACAGATAGAGACCTTCACCCTCTCATTCATACGTCATATAAAGACATACAACGGTCCTATATCATATAGATGCATACAACCGTTCACCCTCTCATTCACACGTCATGTAGTGACATACAACCATTCATCCTTGTACTCAACCTCATATTCACACATATGGACAATTCAGCGTCTCCAATGAACCTCCTGTTTTTGGATCGCGAGAGTCCAAAGTGACTGTGTGGCAGCCAGTGGGAACATAAATAACTGAGATCACTTGTTTCTATGAGATATCCATCTCTCCAACAAAGAGCCCATCCTCTCCGATGTGGTTTGCTACCTCTTTCCCTCTGACTTTTTGCGTTGGTTTTTTTTTTTTTTTTTTTTGAACCAAAATGCACTTAGAGGAGCAGAGAGACTCTTCGTGGCGAGAAGCAGTCGGGAAAAGGGAAGTGTGTATTGTGAGCGCTGCAGTGATCTGATGGATTTGTACGTCAGGCAGTGTCACGTGGCGCCCCTTCACCTAAATGAAGAATACTTACCTGCAGAAACCCCGAACTGATATCCATCCATCCGTCGTCTGCCGCTTATCCTGCACTCTGAGTTGCGGGGGATGCTGGAGTCTATCCCAGCTGTCATCGGGCGACAGGCGGGGTTCACCCTTGCCAGTCAATCGCAGGGCCACATATACAGGCATACATTTTTCCCCATTTTTTTCCAATTAACCTGCATGTTTTTGGACTGTGGTGGGAAACCGGAGAACCCGGAGGAAGCCCATGGAGACACGGGGAGAAAACTCCACGCAGAAAGGTCCCCTTGTTGGAATCCAACTAGGGTCCTTCGAGCTGCCATGCCGAAGCGCTAACCATTGTGCCGCTGTGCCAAGCCCCTGAACTTATATATTTATATAGATTTATTCCGAATATCCCATTTATCACTTTCTAATATGTGAAGCTTATTAGCCTCTACCTGTGTCTGCAAGGGGTTCATAGGTGTCAGTTCTTGATTTCTTTTTTATAAAATTAAATGCATTTCACTGTTGAATTAACATCTCACACGATGTTTTCTCCCAGCTGTACTTAGTATATTACTTCACGTATATTTCAAAATTTTCCGTTTATTCTTAGTAACTTTAACTTATCCATCTCATTCTGTATATATGCATTGTATACACTTAATTCTGTGTATATTTATATGTCCATCTCATTCTGTTTAATGTATTATATCCATCTCATTTTTATAAGTGTGTGTCTATTTATGTGTATATATATATATATATATATATATATATATATCCATGTCTCCCTTTATATATGTATTATATCAGCCCATTTATATACATACATATACATATATAAGGCAAAATGAAAAATGAAATACCAAAGCAAGCGTCAATCAAGTCAAAAAAATATTAGGCGAGGCATAGCATCTGAATAGTAGCGTATGGTTGCTTGAGTATGTTTACCAGCGTGACTGCAGTCATGTTACATTAGCTGTGAATACATAATAGAAGGTATTTGTAATGATGGCGGACAACTAAGTAATAATCAAGCCTTTTCATGAAGTGTCACAATGCTGTGGACGTCTTTGGTGTGACTGATGCGTCGGCGTTTGTTTACGGCCCCGGCCTCCCGTCGGCTCCACCTATAGACCTCTTTCTCCATCAGCTCCAAGCCACAATCCCAACTGCCTTTTTTAAGGAAACATTGTGTGTGTGTGTGTGTGTTTCCGCTGATAAGTGTAATTATTAGGCTTCAACAGTTTCTTACGGTGCGTGTGTGTGTGTGTGTGTGTGTGTGTGTGTGTGTGTGTGTGAACCCCCCAAATCATCGCATATGTCATTCCTTAAATCCGGAATCTTTTGAAACAATATTCCATTCACTTAATAATTATTTCCCATATTAATTTAATTTTTCCGAATAATGGGAAAAATGCCCGTATATACATATATAATATAATTTAAGTTACTCTTTTTATAGAGATTATACTCTCAATTTCCTTGAATTCTCAAAAAAAAGGGCCTCTTATTTCCCCTGCATTCGTTTTCCTCCAGCACATCTTGAGGCCCGGCCATGATTTCCTGCCGCGACTGGCTGCCGATGGCAAAAAAAAAAGACATGAAATGAAAATAAAATAAATACATCATTTGTTTTCATCTGTACAATCTTGCGAGTTTCAGTTTTGTAGGGATGACAAGTGTGGAGGGAGATTTTTAAAAAAAAAAAAAGGGAGGCACAACGGCGTTATTGTGCTTTTGTGTCCTCGACGCCATTGTGACCGCGGCGTGGCCAACAGGTTGAAGGCTGCGACGATTAATAAGTTTACACTCCGAAAGACGAATATTCTGCTTTAAGCCTGCCGCTCACACGCCGGAATCCCTGCGCAAATTGCCAAATACCTCGCACGCTGACACGGCGCTATATTTTTGAATATGACCGTCGGCTATTGTGCGGGACCACGATGCTGCGTCCTCCTCCTATTTCCCAGGCTGAGCCTCCGCGCCGGCGGCTCCAGAAGCCCCGGATTCCCTCCAGGCGCTCCCCCACCTTTTTTTTTTTTGCCTCCTTTTACCTTTCTCAAACAATGGATCCCCGCTCCACTCCAAGCGCCCCCCCCCTTCCATCCCCCCCGCCCCCTCAAAACACTCGGTGAATAAAGTTAGTTCAACATGCAGCCCTTAAACCCACCCCAAGACTGCTGCCGGGCAGGCACACTCGCAGAATTGTTTGTTAATAGTCCAATTAGATAATTGCCATCTTTCACTCCTTTCCCTCTCTGTTTCCCATAAAGGCATGAATGGCACTCAGGGAGGGGGGCAGCTTGAAGGGGGCTTCTGGCCAGCTAAGGTGACAAGAAGGACCGGAGAATGTTCCTTGCACTCGGCCACCGGGTTGAATTGAATCTTTGTGGCCTAATCAATGGTCTTATTGGATTACTGGCCACTGCTGTGTTCAGAGATATTGTTGCAGTGACAATTAAAATAGCTAAGAGTTGGTGGTTGGGCGGGCGGTGCGGGTGGGTGGTGGGCTGGATGGCGAGCGGTGCAGAGAGGTAGGGGCCATTCCAGGGGTATGCATGTGTGTGAGAGAGTGTAGGCAGCCTAAGCACTAATGACAAGTTTTGTCCCCCCCCCCCTTCTTTTTTTGTCTTCTACTAATGCGTAGGTTAAGATTATGAGAGCTGAAGTTGGCTTCTGGGATGCGGCCATTCGCTCGGCGGAGGATGTTGCGTCGGTGTCCAGGACGTCGCCGGGGCTGCTAGCGAATGAGCTCAGGACGACGCAGGAAACTTTAACGTGATTTTTTTTTTTTTTTTGCCTCTCTCATAAAAAAAAGGAGATTCAGGGCATTTCGCCGTCCCCGGTTTCGTAAATTTTGATCAAGAAGGTTTCGTTTTTTTGTCTTTTTTTTTTTTTTTTTTTTTTTTCGGCGGGGGTAAACTCTCCCGCCTGCTCGCCCCCCCACCCCACCTCCATCCTCTAACCCCCCCTTGGCTCTCTCCCAGCGTCTCCTGCGGTCTAGCGGCTGAACCGCACAACTACGTTGATTGGCGAGACGGGGGAGCGGAATCAAAGTTCAGCGACATGCCGTGGTAATCGGGCGCTCGGGGGGAAGGAAAAAAAAAATGGCCGTCAGCATTCTCCCGACGGAGGGACCGGGAACCTGGGAACTTTTTTAAGGTGTGGAAGAGAAGGGGGAAAAGAGTCAAGCCCCCCCCCCCCCCCGAGGCTCGGTGGGCTTCGGGAGGCTCGGTGGCGAGACCAGACCAGACCGCCGGCGTCGATCTCCCCGGGCTGGGAGCGGACGAACCGGGGGCGGCGTGGGGGGGAAGGAGGGGACGGGGACGTTCGAACCCCTCCGTCAAGACCTGCTCCGTTTTTCCCCCAAACAGTTTAGTGTATTCATGAGGTTACGCAAATGTGGAGGCAGCGAAATTACCGTAATCAATTGAAACGGCGTGCACGCGTCCGTGGCTCTGATTATTTGGAGATCATCTATCACCCCGGCGTCTATGTGACGAGGAAAGGGGGGCTTCGAATTACTGTCGAGTTTCACTGACAAGTCCGTGATCATTGGGCAAAGGGAGTTTGGTCAGCGATAATAGGGCTCCTCGGTCAGACCGAGGAAGTATTCCAAACATTAGGTGGCTGACTCTGCCCTGCTCAAAGGCGCAGTTTTGAAACCGAAACCCCCGGCGCCGTCCGTCACCTCCCCCCCCCACCACCACCACCACCACCACCGTAATCTTCTCTTTTTTTTTTTTTTTTTTTTAAACTGACAAAAGAGGAGGACACAAAAAAAAAAAAAGAAAAAGGAGGCACAGATCCAAACAAGGATAAAGTGAGCATGGAGATCAGGTACAGCCAGGACACCGAGGGGATGGTGCTGAAGAACGGACTAAAGGAGGCAAAGGATGGGAAGGACTCGCAGGGCGGCTTGTCCAAAGGCTTCCTCAAGGAGCAGCAGGGCTCCTTCTCCCCCTCTGGGACGGTGGAAACCTGCGAGAAAAACAGAGGAGGCGCCGGAGACCCGGACTACTGCCGCAGGATCCTGGTGCGAGGTAAAAAAAAAAAAAAAAAAAAAAAGATCTCGCCGTCTCGCAGCTTTCAGATCAGACGACTCGAGAAAGAGTCGTTGAGACAATACTTCGCCGCTACAACAATAAGTTGTAATGCGAGACTTTTTATTTCTTTATGAGGGGCTTCCAAAAAGTTCCCCCCGGCTAATTCTGTCATTTACCGCCCGTTAGTAAGCTGTTCTAAAATGATCTTCTCCGAAACGGATTATTCATTTTAAACATTTACGGGAAAAAGCAAAAGAATTGGAAAAACAAACAAACAGAATCGGGGGTTTGGATTCGGCGTCTGATCCCTGCTTGTTTTCACCAGATTCGCCGAGGTGGAAATTAAAACTCCGACCTCTAAAACACTGAGGTAATAGGATTTTTTTTTTTCTAACCGGCTCTTTTGTTTTCTTGTTTTTATTTCAGCTTCAATAATTTTTTTTTTTTTTTCCCTGAGATTTAAAATATTTTAATGAAAATGTAACATTTTGTGAAATGCAGCTTTTACACTTTTTGTTCATTTGATTTCCACCATTCTGAATGAGCTTTGGGATGGATGTTTAAAATCTATTATTCCCTTCAAGAAGTTTCGGACGGATGTAATAATAAATGTAACTTTACCTTTAAAAAATCATGATGAAACAGTGACAGTGAAATTAGCTGAAATGGCCTGTTTGGATGTGATTCGGAATATGAATCTGTGATCCTTTTTTGCTTCCTGTCAGCCATAACACATTTACTACCCCTGTTAACATCATTTTGACGTATTTCAAACACGGGAGTCCGTGATTTTCTGTTTTAAATACCCTGCACAATCACATTGCCTCTCAATCTATTTAACATCACCCGCTTTGTTTTATTGTTCGAATTTCCCGTGGTTTTAGAGCGATTGGCTGTAACCCTGTATCATACATGTGCTCATTAACACTTAGCCGGTGTGCACGTTATATCCCTCCTTCAGTTTTAGCAGAAAAAAAAACATTTTTATATTCTTGTTTTTAAATGCTTAAACGGCACATTATTGAATACATTTTTTAATTGAATTATTTATTTTATAAAATGGTTTTAATATAATTCACTACTACCGCCATTACTATCACTGCTCACTATTGTACGAGTGGCATGTATATGGAGCCGGTGTTTCACCCCCTCTGGTTCAGCGTTGCTAACCAAAGAGGTCATGGTTGCAGATGCGAAAGGGTCCATCCGGGAGATTATCCTGCCGAAGGGCCTGGACTTGGACCGGCCCAAGAGAACCCGCACCTCCTTCACTGCGGAGCAGCTCTACCGGCTGGAGATGGAGTTTCAGAGGTGCCAGTACGTCGTCGGGAGGGAACGGACCGAACTGGCCCGCCAGCTCAATCTGTCCGAGACTCAGGTGTGGATAACTGTGAAAACGTCACACACACACACATAAACTGCTGCGTGTAACATAGAATTCCATGTCATTTTGACGTTTGTCTTCATCATTTTTATTTATTTTTTTAACCCCTTATAATTTCAATATATTGCACTTGGAAAACAGCTGCATCACTACATCGTCAGCGTTGGCCTCGGCTATGTCATGCTTGAAATATGAATGTCGTATTTTGAAGCATAATAGTCTTTTTGTATAAAAAGAAATAACCTTATCGAGAGGAATTTCATTAAATGCCTTTCAGATTTTCTTGGCAGAACCACAAAGACGCTAATTTGTCATATGTTATTCTATAAGGGGAAAATAAGGGATATGAAGCGATAGGAAAAAATATTGATACGATATCAACATTTAGGAGGTAAATACACATTGATGGGAGACAATATATACAAATGCACAAATATTGCGGTGCTGGCGATTTGCTTGGATATGTGTGTGTGTGTGAGTCTGTGCCCGCATGCATGCATGCATGTGTGTATGTGTGTGTTTACCGACACGACAGATTTCGCCTTTATTTAGAAATACGGACAGTTGTGTGCTCAACGGGCCACACACCGCGCTCGCTTATTGCGCACGATGGTATTATTTGATGTCGCTGTCGCTGCTCCAGTTTATGTGTGTCGTGTGTGTCGGGGGGGAGCGGAGGAGGGGGTGGGGTCAACGAAAGGTCACGCCGCGGTTGAACTGCATTTGCACTCTATGTTGACATGGGGATTCTGGAGCGAGTCGACCGCTCGCCCCCGCGAGATTTAGACGCGAGGCAAATCCTTCAAAAGCAACGGCTCGTCCTAAGCCGCGCTCTTACTCGCCTGTACGTTTTGTTTCGTGTGCAATGTTGCTAATGGCGCCGCCGCCCTTCATATCTACTGCTAATGTGCCGCCGCTCACTCACGCCGCGGCTGAGGGGAGGCCGACCTTGTGCCGAGGTCGACGGGTCACCGTCGCAAGAGCGATGTCGTAAGATTTCTGCTTTTCTTCTCGCGTGAATACAAAACTAATGAACTGCGTGCGGAGAAGTTGCATCCCTGCCAGAGGTGACGCCATAGAAGCATCCATCCCTTTATTTAAACGGAACAAAGGCCTCATTTTAACCCGTGCCTGCCTTTTTTCAAGAGCAACCTGGTAAAAAAATGAACATTTCCACCCGCTGCTTTTCTCTGAAACCATGGTTTTGGAGCGTAAATGGGCGCCACATGTTCTAAAATAATGATTTATCAGGTTCTGAATCGATTCTCGGGTCTTGAATGACTTGTACGTGTGTGTGTGTGTGTGTGTGTGTGTGTGTGTGTGTGTGGGACAGGCTGGCAAACCGGATGGCGCCGTTGACATCAGGAAGTGTGTCCCATTTCATAACTGGTGATTTCCGGACCCCCCCAGCTGTGTAATTCCTCCCCTTCTTTATCCTCGTCGGAGAGAAACCGGTCTCTTTTCTATTCATCTGCGCGCTCCTCAAAACCTGCTGCTGATTGACGCCGACAGCAGCCGCACGTTCGAAACAAATGGCGGTCGGGGCCGGCGGCTTGATAGCGCGCGTGTGCCCAATCTGGCGGTGTTTCATTAATCGTAAATCTTCTCAGATTACCAGAACAAACAATCTGATGATGCCACTTCCGTATTGTGGCTGTCGGAGGGGGCGGGGGGGGCACATTGTCCGTCCGCGGTGCATGTAGGTTAGCAGGAGCGCTAAACCAGACGGCTGGGAAATGCGCTTTATAGAGCCAGGTCACGGGGGCGGATCCATGAATTAGTTTGTGACATCTCAATGAACTTTGCAAGGGGGGAGGAAGAAAAAAAAATCATAAATCATAAAATACTCTCCCACGTGAACAGCAGTGAAGGAGGAAATGTTTATGTTGGTGAACATCTCATTGTCAGTCGTCATCTTCACTGCTGAAAGGGTTCCTTATGTCACAGCGTCATGCAGTATTTACATACCTCCTCCCAGCGGATAATAGGAAACCCTGCATGTAGTTCAAGTTCAACTCGGAGGTGAAGAGAGAAGGAGGGAGGGAGAAGGAAAACACACACACACACACACACACACACACACACACAAAGAGAAACGTCAGGGAAGATTGCAAGAAACAAAAGAAACATGAGTTTTGACACCTTGCAAATTGGAGAAGCTCAGTTAAACAGACCGCAGCCGGTCGCTGCCGCATTGCATTCTGGGATGTGTGTTCTGGCATCGAGGCCGCCGTGCTCAAGACTCGCGCCAGACATCTTGGGATGTGACGTTTACGTTTTTTAAGCGTGTTAAATTCTGCCGCTGTGAGCGGAGCGTTTAAAAAAACTGACAGTGAGCGGAGGCTTTACCCTGATTGGTCAAATGGAGTGAATGCATGGCAGTGCCTCTTCTGATTGGCTCGTTCGCAGGGTGTGTGTAATTGTTATGATTCCTTTAGCATATTAACTGATTGAATCCATCATATTTTTAATCACCAACACTCCAAAAAACAAGTCTCATAAGCAATAAGAAATCGCGAGATATTTAGATTTTTTTCTGGCCACAAACAATATTTATCCTGATAATATAAAGAGGGAGAAACTCTTGCTAAAGCAAATAAAGAAAAAACAAACAAACTGTTTTCTGGAAGACTCTGTGAATCATCTGCAAAAGGCTGATGAGCTGAAATTGCTGGGGTTTCGCAGCAGGCCCCCTCCCCTGCAGGCTGGGATCACTCGTAGTCCAACAATCATTATGTGGTGTGTGTGTGTGTGTGTGTGTGTCTGTGTGTGTACGGTAAATGCAGTGTGCGATGTGGTGAAACTGCATTTTAAGGTGTTTCTACTCTACAATGCAGCTCGTGGTGCAATTATTTTTCAAATCTTTGAGGGTTAATTGCCATTGGATGATGACGTAAGTCTTCAGAAATATGATTTGCTGCAGGAACGCTTTATTATCTCTTTAAACTTTCTTTCAATGACTGGAATTATTTTTTTTATTTCCTTTCAGTCTTACCATAATTGTCAAGGCTGAAAGCGTCAATGTCATTCCAATATATATATATATACATATACATATATATATGTGTGTGTGTGTGTGTGTGTGTGTGTGTGTATAAACGCACACACACATATATACCAAGCACATGTGCACAAAAACACACACATGCTCATGTTAAAACACAGAGTAGCAACACAGCTAATACAAATCCGCCCTCTCAAAAAAAAGGAAAACCAGGCTTTTGGAAAAAATAAACATCTCAGTTTTAGACGAGATGAAGCACCGGCGTCGGTTCCTCCATCCAGGTTCCTCATCCAGGAGGTCTCGGGGGATCGGCTGCCAAAAATATTGGGGCGGGGGTTGGACGGTCGCTTGAACGATCGGCTTTCAGATGTCCTTCCCACTTGGAGCTCGGCTGTTCAGCAGGGACAAGATTGACACGTCGATAAATGTGAGAATATTGTTATGATATTGCGCTATTTTCCTACAAATAAATCGATGGATGAACGGATGAATCAACTGGTCGTCAAATACATTGATAAATAAGGAAACAATTTAATAGATACCTACAAAATTACATTATTGAATAAATAAGTAATTGACGGACAAATCAATAGATAAATAAAATGAAAAAGCTACTGCGCAATATTTACGGGGGGACGAATGTTTTTGAAAGCGGCCGTTCAAGGAACACACAGCCTTGTCGTGTTGTCGTCATCATCGCAAATACTGCGCGGTGTTTGTCGGCGAGGACGACACCCGCGTTATCACTTCTGTTCTCGCCACGATTGACGGATCCCGCAGAATTCACATTCATTTCAACGGGCGGCCATTACCAACTATAAACCGCTGCGTGCGTTTCATGTCTTTTTGCCCTCCGTGTGTGTTTGCGTGTGTCTCCAGGTAAAGGTTTGGTTCCAGAACCGGCGCACTAAACAGAAGAAGGACCAGGGGAAGGACTCGGAGCTGCGTTCGGTGGTGTCGGAAACGGCGGCCACCTGCAGCGTCCTCAGACTGCTGGAGCAGGGCCGGCTGCTGACTCCCTCGGGCCTGCCGGGCCTCCTGCCCCACTGCGGCAGCGGCACGCTGGGCCCCGCCCTGAGGCCCCCCTCCATGGCCATGGCAAGCAACAGCAGCAGTAGCAGCGGCGGGAGCGGCGGCGGCGGCGGCGGCGCGGCGGGCGGCAGTCCTCCCATACCCGCCGTCAGCAGCTCAGGGACGGTGCAGGGCCTGCAGAGCTCCCCGGCGCCGCACGGCCTCTTCAGCTTCCCCATGCCCTCCTTACTCGGCGGCGTCGCCACCCGCATTTCCTCGAACCCGCTCACCATGGCGGGCTCGCTGGCCGGTAACCTGCAGGAACTGTCCGCCCGCTACCTGAGCTCGTCCGCTTTTGAGCCTTACTCGCGGACCAATGGCAAAGAACCCATGGACAAGAAAATCCTGGAATGATGCCTGGCTTTTCATGGATTCCCCTCCC